>NW_026462104.1:0-83914 GCF_021730395.1 Mercenaria mercenaria | reverse complement strand
GGCGCCTTTCAGAATGTGATTTCGGCACATCATCTAGACAAACACCAAGGGCTTAAACTTTCACCTTTAACTGTGACCTTGTGTGCCGGCCCCTGGAACGATGTATGTGCACGTCGTCTCTATGAACGTTTGAACAAGGCAGCAAGAAAACTTAAAGCGTCTAGGAGATATGCAACGGACAAAGATTCATCAAGGACTTTAAACCTTTGCCCGTAAAACGTGTGACTTCGACCTTGACACAGAGCTTCAGCAACGTGGGTTCTACTTGTAGCTCTATAAAGAGAACGTTTGAACAAAAGTACCATAGAAAAAACTATAATGGCGTTCGGAAAATGTGAAGCGACACTAGACATAGAAACGGTGACCTTGACCTTTGAGCGGGGCGGCTGGAACATTTGTTTGGCAAGTCGCCTCTATATGTAAGTGCATGAAAATTCTACAAAGTGATAGGAGATATGCGCAACGAACACGAAATCATAGGTTAGAACCTATTAACCGTAAAATTTGAGACTCTGGCCTGCGCCAGCATATGGGTTTTGCAAGTCTAACCAAAGTTCATAAAAATCCTCCAAGGCGGTCAGAGACATACGCGACACGAAATCTGGACTGACGGACGGACGACGCAATGAGAGACGGACAAAGAACATTTGTATAACCCGCGGGATTTAAAAATTTAAGGACATTGTACAGAAGAATGACCAGTAAGCACATCAACGAGGTTACAAATACCTGATAAAAGCGATGACCCTATCATTACACTTTTTTCTGCTGCCATAATCATCCGTATGCTAGCTCCCCACCTGAATGCCTTCTGGATGCCTTCAACCAAAATATGTTTTTCAGTGCAGCCGCCGTCCTACGTACACAACTTGGAACTGCTGAAAGACAGTGACAAGTGAAAATGTATGGATGATTGCAGAAAACGACGAAATAAACTAAAACGAAACAGCGACGTGAGTACCTTTAAAAACGGGAATGATTAGATTAATTACTAAATTATTGATTTAGTAGTAATGTGTAGCCGGGTAATAACTTATTATCTAACAGATATGTATACCATAGATGATTTTTGTTTGTTTGAGTGGATACGGAATATATTCTCATCGAATTTAAATAATTCACGAGCGCGATTTGGGCTCTATTTTTTCATTTTAAAATTTTAAATCGGTTTTATTCTCAATTTTATTTATTATCAAATCTAGACAAATTCTTCAATACAACAAAAAATACGAAAGAAATGCAAGTAAAAGAGATGTTACCAGAATAAGGCAAAAGTACAGACCGTTGGCTGAACAAGATAATGGTTGTTGAAACGTTTTCTTTTAAAACAAGAGCTAGTAGAACACTAATGCATCCCCCCCACCCCCGCCCCCACCCTTGATCTGGCAAGTGAAGTGTGGTGGACTATGTATATCAATAGGGGTCATCTGCTGGTTCCTGGTCACCCCTACCCTTTTAAGTCGTGATCCTAGTCCCCATGCGTTCTCAAGTTTATCGTCCGAAACGGTTTAACTGTTCTGGTCACTGTGAACCTAGACCTTTGACCTACTGATCTCATAATCAACAAGGGTCGGTATGCTGGTCTTGACCAACCCCCTATCAACTCCATGATCCTGGCAGGTCCAAAGCGTTCATGAGTTATCGTCCCGGAACGGTTTTAACTGTTCCTGATCACTGTGTGGCCTTGACCTTTGACCTACTACCTCAAAGACAATAGGGGTCATTTTGCTGTTCATGACCAACCCCAAACAACGTTCATGACCCTATGCCCAAGCATTTGAGTTATCATCCGAAACCCGATTGTCTACTGACAGACCGACAACCGACCGACAGACAGACCATCTCAAAACAAATACCCTCCCTTTCATTGGAAGGGGGGCATAATAAACAAATCCACTAGGTATTCATTTTCTTAGAGACAATTCCAATCTTTCTAATCACCTTTGATACGATGTCGATAAAATGTATCTCTCCACACACCTCATACAAAAAGTACATGTGTAGTTCCAACAGAGGGGCGGGCTATATCACTGACAGTGTTTAAAAACCAGTGCCATATATGGAATTTATTTCACTGACAGAAGCAGTATAATCATTAGTTAGCATGGAAAAAAAAAGAATTAGCTTGAATAAAAAACTTATGTACCGGTAACAATGTTATTTCCCTTTATACTCTTATGATGGAAAACCCATATCGTTTTGAGCATATCGTACCATCTATGTGAAGCTAGAATAATTTGCCCTTTATTAATGTAAGTCCTTCGGTCTATACCTCGGTTTCGTCTTCACTCTTAGCCTAACCGCTTCTGGGTCGAGCGTTTGGTAGTAAGGATGACAGAACCGTGTGCCTAAAAAACACAAAAAATAATGTTCACTGCTACCTAGAATCTTACAATCTTAATAAACATAATACAATTTAAACACTCAATACACATTATAATGTACCCGTTACCAATGTGTGACACTTAACTGTGAACTGCAGAAACCTAGGATTCGAACCCTCGCCAGGCTTAACCTCCAATGCTAGCCGCGTTCTCACGATAGAGAGCTCTTTCCAGCAAAAGTGATATCAAGTCATAACACTGTTTAGCCAGAGAAAATTATCCGGATGTTAAAAAGCAATGGGGTAGAGGGTGTATTTCATCTCCATTTGTGTCCAGACAACAGTTCTGTCCAATATTAGACATGAACTTTGGTTCATGCATTACAAAGAAGTAAGAAGTTATCATATATGGCTTTAATCTGATTTTTTAAAACATTAGTTGGTTTTCCATTTGCTGTCCAAGCTCGACTAGGTCGAAATTTGGGTGGTGGTGACGGGCGGAGGTTCGGACATGATCGGGTGCGGAATGCAATCTAAAACAACTTTTGTTTGCTATAACTAATTATCAATCATCTAAACATATGTGTGCTGCGAAAAATATGCTGCGAAATCAACGTTAATATATTATTATAATAATAGTTTAGAAACAGGCTTACGAAGCGTCTCGACCGGTTTTATCGTTTAATTAACAATACAGGTCAAGTGTATCAGCCTACACTGACTTTTATTAATTTGCCTACTATTTACGTTATCTCTGCTTACCCTACTTGAAACAACAATCCCATGTGCTGAAGCCAAACGACGAGTCATACATCTATAACCAAATGTTCGAACCACTTCCTTGAAGTTCCAACTAAAATACAACCATATTACAGTAAACAGCCCAGGAAACAATAAAACTCCCTTCCTCGATGCCATAAAATGTACTTGCACTTCCTTTTTCATAATTTTTAATAATTATCACCACATATTGTTAAACTTTATAACAAAAGAAAGATTGTTTATATTTATATACATGATAAAGACAAATTTAAAAAGCAAAAGACCATTTTTTTCCGACAAATCAAATTTACTAGAAAATTCGACATGTCCCTGTTATTTTAAATTCTCACGCATATTTTATCTCGATTCCCATCTTATTAAGTCGTGAGATGTTAAGACCACGTAATAAAGTCTTTGCCACGAGATAAATAATTTATGATGGGCCATTATTATGCCACCGAAGGGTAAAACGTGAACCGCATTTATATGTTAAAAAAAGCACTTACTTCAACAGCTGAAACGCCCGCTGACGTCGCTCTGTTGTTGAATTGCGCCTAAGACCCAGGAGCGCAACTCTCTGTGCAGCTGTCGAATGCTAGGATATATTCAATAAAGTTTTTTTCTCAGAGACCGTAATAAATGTTTCCATTTCGGATACCGTAACGAATATATATCACATGCCGGTATGTACATCCAATATATACTGAACAAGTAATTACAATGTTACTTCTCGATGAGATAAAAATATAAATACAATGCCATCAAAAAGATATGGTAGCAGGATCGCTGTGTCTAGTTCAGTTGGTAGAGCGCTGGACTGTCAATCTAGGGGTCGCGGGTTCGATCCACGTCTGCACGTGGGAGTACTGGTTCTAACCAGCAGATATAAAGGCACCGTATTATTTTCCCCGGTAAACGCCATTAATTACGAAATAATATTTATGAAAGGGAGAATAAAGAAATATGAACGCCGCAAATTTGTTCTGCACGAAAAGAATTGGGGTCCAAACTCATTACGGGACAGTAAAATAGCGGATTATTTTATACCATATATAATTGTTTTCAGGTTTATATGTTTGTGTTAATTTCTTTTCATGTTTCTTCCAAAAATAAATGAATATGCTGTCGTAAGAAGTCCTCAACGCAACTCTAAATTTATGATTTTTAACTTAGTTATACAGGTTTTATACTATGACAATAGACTAAATTTAAAGAACTTCATTCACAAAATGGACGACGTTGTGTGAACATAATATTTCAACTTTAGATTTTAAAAATCTAAGAAAAACACTTTTGTAAGGAATCTATACTAATAAACACCGGGCTCAGCACGTGGGGGGAATGGTAATACAATGGCCATTTGTGCAGTTCTGACCCTCCATGAAGAAAACAAACTGTGGACATTTTTTTTTCCTCCTGGATAATCCAATCATTGCACAAAAGCCAAGTATACCATCCCCACACGCGTGCTGACCCCTGTGATAATAAAATGGATGAACACGATATACAATCACTCGAAATTAATGGGCAAATTCGCACTCGCGATTTCATACATGTATCCGAAATAGTGATAGTTTTCTTTTGACACAAGTTTATGTACAAGTATACTTCAGTTTCTATATTATTACTACGTTCAGAAAACGGAGAATATTATAAAGCATACCAGAACGTACTGTTCTGCTGCATTTTATCATATCAAAGGCTTCCAGATAAAATTTACATACCTGATTTTGAGCCCATGGCAGCAATGCAGAATTATAATCATTTCATCATACGTGCACCCAGCAAAGAAATAATCACGAATTAGATTACACTCTGCCATATGTTAAAGAAAATCAAATGCGCATCACATAAAGTTTTATTATGTTCATTAACGGACAGTTAGTTATCAAAGGGCATGTCATCAGACAGAACAACGGATCTCTGGCTATGCCCCTGCTTAAATTACCTCTGTATAAAAAGTAACAGGAGTATTGTAGATATGTTAGTATGTGCATTCAAGTATGTTTATGACTGTTGTGATGAAATTTTCATAGAGTATCCTTGTAAACGTGTCATTTTCCTGTCGAAATGAATGACAAAATGTGTTGCTGGCCTATATCTGCAACGGAGAAGTACCAGGTCGTTTGTGTTGAACATCTACAGTGCCGATTTTCTTCAAGAAATACATGATCCTATATTATATAAGTTTTGTTGCCGTAGCAACCACATTTTGGTCTGAATGAAAAAATAAAATAAATAAAAACTAAAATAAAATATGTTTCACAATCTTAAACTTTAACAATTTTCACATCTCCTTATCCTTTATTCACATGCAAGTTTAATTTATCTAGCTTGCGTACAAATGAGATTTTTTTCAGACGGATGGACGCCGGTCACGGACGTCCGGATTGGAAGACGGGCGGACTTACGGACGGGCTACATCTATAGTCCCATCGATATATATTCATGTATATCAATTATTGCGAAGTTTATATATCATTTTACATGTATATAGTCGTAAGCATGCTTATTATGTTTACGGCTTTATCGAATTTT
The DNA here is from genome assembly GCF_021730395.1 of Mercenaria mercenaria. Lineage (NCBI taxonomy): Eukaryota > Metazoa > Mollusca > Bivalvia > Venerida > Veneridae > Mercenaria > Mercenaria mercenaria. The sequence goes on along the minus strand of NW_026462104.1, from coordinate 78,291 downwards.
TTAATACCTGACAATATTACAGAGTTAATTGCTGCTAAAATCTACAATATTATTATATATATATGAATAACACGACATTATCTAAAGGATACTATCGTCATGCATTTCACCGTGTAACGATCTCCATATCATATTATCCTCCATGATTGAAAACCGGCATATGTGTAATACGCATGCTTAGCGGAAGGCGCCAACACGCCAGAACGACAAATAGGACTTTTGTCGTCCTGGCGTTCTGGCGTCTTGGTGCGTTTGCAGGGCGCCAAGACGCCAGAATGACAAATAATACGCGCCAACACGTCATTTTGAAGGCGCCAGGGCGACAAATGTATCTGTCGTGCTGTCGTTCTGGCGTGTAAGAAAATGTCGTTTTGGCGCGTTCATTTGTCGTCTTGGCGTGTTGGTGCGTTGGCGGGGGCGCCAAGACGACAAATGAACGCGCCAAAACGACAAGTATGAATTTTGTCGTCTTGGCGCGTATAATTTGTCGTCCTGGCGTGTTGGCGCCCTGCAAACGCACCAAGACGCCAGAACACCATGACGACAACTTCCCAATTTAGCGTGTTGGCGCCCCCGCCAGAACGACAAATGCCTTGTTTGTCGTCTTGGCGCGTATAATTGTCGTCCTGGCGTTCTGGCGCCCTGCAAACGCGCCAACACGCCAGAACGAGATGGCAGAAATCAGCCACCATAATAACAGGACTTGTTATCTGTGTAAAATTACATCTTTAGGGATGAATTTCATTGCATTATAGAATGCCCGTACTTAAATTTAGATAGAGTAAAATATATACCAGATGACTTTCAACTGTCAAATGTAATGTCATTTCAACGTTTATTTCATAGTAATGACAGTACTCTTCTTTTAAGTTAGCATTATTTGTACAGAAAATACTTCAAATTTTTAGGGAGGAATAGGTTTTTGTCACTGGCAGTTACTTGCTGGCCCGTTAAAACACTGTTTTTAAACCTGGTTAATTCTAGATGTACACCGTCTTATATCTTTTAGCTTACAAAATATTTGTATCAAATCTATACGACCGTAAAACTACTGTTTTATTTTATGTATTAGTGTTTGTTTTGTTAAGTGTGTTGTTATTATAATGCTGATGCCCGTATGGGCCCAGTTATAAATAAAATCTTGAAATTTTGAATCTCACAGATTTCCTCCCTTGACGTACATTTAACGTTTACAACCGCTGTGAGGAGTGTGTGAACATACTGAACAATAGGATCTGAGAGATAGGATCTGAAAAGAGATGGCAGAAATCAGCCACCATAGCCACCATATTAACTGAAGAAACAGAAGCAGATATGGAAGTCTTATGGTGGCTGATTTCTGCCATCTCGTTCTGGCGTGTTGGCGCATTTGCAGGGCGCCAGGACGCCAGAACGACAATTATACGCACCAAGACGACAATTGTCGTCCTGGCGTCCTGGCGTTCTGGCGCCCTGCAAACGTGCCAACACGCCAGAACGAGATGGCAGAAATCAGCCACCATATGTTATTGAGCTCAATATTCAAAAATATCCCTCTTTCAACTTGTAACAAACTGTTCCTACATCGGAAATGACACATGGATATTGCGAGATTTGTTGGTAAAACTATAAAATAATTTTCAAACTCAAAGGTTGTTTTAAATATTCTGTAACACAAACATTTTCTGGAAATTTGCAAAGTTTTTTTTTTCATTCCAAGATTGAATAAACTGGTCCTTCAACCTCTGTCGTACAATATTGCGGAAATACACTGGTGAAAATACTGATTGATTCAACCAGTATTCAGCAGATCCAAGTTGTTCTAAAAGTTCCTTTACATATGAAATCCAAGAACAATAATTTACATTTTCTGATGGAGTCTGTACATGAACCTGTAAAGTATACAGTTTATCTTTTCTTGTTTACCATTAATAATTGTACACCAGTAGTTCAATATTCTATTTCTAATTATAACATTTATTGGTAATACACCTAGCTCGCCAAAAACCATGACATTAGGCGTTGACTTTTACCTTCAGTACCATTTTTAACAAAACTTTTAACAATGCTAACATCACCACAACCCCATACCTCTAAACCAAACAATAATATTGGTTGAACCACAGAAATTAAATCTGAAAAGAAATGAACGATCCCTTCTCGCCCAACTAAGATGTGGTATTCTACCACTACGTATTGAGACTGGCCGGTAGATCGGGGAAAGAGTAGAAGACAGAATATGTCGTTTTTGTAATGACCACCGTATCGAAAACGAGACACATTTTGTGATATGCTGCTCTTTCTATAGACACATACGTCGTGAATATTTTAGTGAACTATATGGTACAATTGACTTCGACTCAAAGACTGATTCTGGAAAATTGCTGTATTTGATTAATAACAAACCTCGCACACTGGCAAAGTACATTGTCAAAGCGTACTTGTACAGACGTCATAGTCTATATGGATAATTTGACTTTAAAACAGTGGATATAATATTACTTGCATCGTATTATTACGAATAGATCAATTTCAAGTTTGAACAAACATATTACATCACTATTATAATTTAATATTTCATTTTAAAGACAGAGCTATTACTACATTAAATATTTTGTATTCATTTGTGACTTCATGTAAATATTTATGACTACTTGTTTAAAAGTGACTTATAGGCCCATTGGGCCGGGTCACGGTATTTTGTATGCATTTGTATGACCTAGTTATGTAAAACTGTTTACACATGTCACTATAATAAATAACTTACTTACTTACTTACTTACAGACTCAAATAAATTTAATTGTATATCAATATTAAGCTGCAACTTCCTACATTTTTTCAACAGAGAATACATATTTTTTCTAGCTTGGTCAACCAAATACATTTTAGTTTTATTGAAGTTACTATTGTAGTTAAATTTAAATTACCATTGTAGTTAAATTTAAGTTACCATTTGTAGTTAAATTTAATTCCTAGATAAATGAAGTCATCTACTACTTCAAGTGCCGTTTGTAAATCATTTTCAGATTCTGCAAATTATACTGTGTCATCTGTACAAAGTAACAAAAATAACTTGAAAACATTTCTGAAATATCATCATTTAGCAGGTCCTTTACATTGTTTGATAATTCCACTAGTCCTGAACAAAAAATAGACATAAATGAGACTAAATCATTGAAGAAGTTCACCAAAATTTCTCGTCGTATTCTTTTTTTTTTTTTTCATTTCCCACCCTTTTATCTCTGATTTTCAACATTTTGATGATAAGCGAATTCCTCGAGGCTTAAATTGTTCGACAAACCTGCAAACCTACTAAACTTCATGTCCTCTTTACCTATCCGTTTTTTAATAGAACATCACTTTTTCCAACACCTTTTTTTCATGAAAGTTCTATCATAACTTAAAGTAACGATGAAAATAAAGAGGGAGTGTAATAGTTCCTAGTTCAATGCCAGTCAGTTGTGGTCTGCTACCCTAAAGTATGCTCATGTCCACACAATAAACCCCTACTTCCGGTTTCCATCTGTAAAACTTGCAGTGTGGAGTGTATAAACATAAACCATCTCATTTCATGCGTAATGTATTCTTGCAGTAAAATGTGTGACTTAAGCACTTGTTCTATACGAATTTTCGCACAAAAAAAAAAAAAAACATGGAGAAATAAGGAGCTGTTTACTACTGGCTTCCTCAAAACGCAGCTAAACATGGGTCGATCGCTATTTGACAAAAATCATAGAATTTCTGAACAAATCTAATTTTGTTTTTGCTATAAACATTTTGTACCCGGTAACAACTTAGATAACAATACAAAACGTATGGAAGTCGCAATATTCAATTGAAAATACACATAAGAATGTGTCTATGTAGATGGATCTTGATACTAAATTGATAGCGAATTTGAAGTGATGTGAGAAGTTTTTCTCCGGATAGGCTGCTTCCAGTAGCTGGAGGATATAAAAGACCAAAGTTCTATCTTTATCTTGGCTGGCCATTGCATATTATCGCTAAATTTTTGAAAAAGGGTCTGGGTCAATGTAATGCTCCTTTCAATAACGAGGACGGTATCCACTCGATTGACAGAAACAACGAGGATGGTACCACATGGTACATCGTCACAGGTATCTTTTTTTCTACACACTGTCTTCGAAAAAATCGATCTAATTTTAATGTGATTCCAGTTTTTGTGAAATGAAAGCAATGGCTAATACATAAAATGACTGCTTTTCATTTCCTAACAAAAATGTCCTCATATAATCCGAAATAATACCATTAATCGTGAAAATATAAACCGTCGCCTTAAAATATCTTCATTTTCGCGACAAAAAACGTATTTTTTACAGTTATTCAGATTATATTAAATAGATATTTGACATGGATATAGTTAAGATATGATCTTGAACATTCAATAGTTAAACTTTTCAAATCTTTAGTTAAATACGGAATAATACCCTGTTATAGGTGTGAATTTCCTGTTCACTAAAATGTACATAAATCACACGAGGGCGGTATCGCTTGCACGAGTAGGTACCCGAGCTGCAATTGCCAACTTCTTCAGATATACTGTATGCACTTAAGGTATAAGCTCCACAATTCTATGAAAATAGTCCAGTTAATTTATATTTTGACCTAAAACTAATTGCAAAAGTAATGCTCACTGTGAAAATACATTAAGTATGCTTCAACATTTACAGAACAAAAAGTCTAGGAAAATCTAATAAGCGGAAAGCAAAAAATAAGACAATTTATTTCACTGAAAATTCTGCACAAAATTTTGACCCGTTCGGCTTGCCATACCATACAAAGCGTTTGACTTACACGGATTGATCATGAATGTGCGTCTGTAGTTTATATTGTAAATGTTGAGCGCAAATAGCCAATCTGCGCTATTTACCAAACGCGCAGCGCATATAACAAATGTAACTTTATATATCAGAAATTTGCATTTCGTGTTTGATAAATCATGCAGTTGGTCAATTTATTAATAAATATAGATGTCAAATGCTGAATATCTTGGTATGTGTCATAAATTTGTTTCTACACCAGTAAATTCACGGCGGTCGGATCACCAGGTTTCAATACCTCCGATCTTATACAAGATGCAATAAAACCCAAACATGCGTGAAGGTGTGATTTCCTCCAGCTTTCACACGTCGTCTTCTGGTATTTTTATAATTTTCTACTTCTTTCTACTTCACCCAAGCACACACTTAGCAAAATATCGTTTTTATTATATTGAAATTTCACAATAATATTCTTTCTACCAACGGGAGCATATCTCTCAACATGTCTAAGTTAAAAGATGAAATAAAAAAGTCACAGAATGAAAAGAAAATTCTTACAGGTCTTATCTATATTAGTATTATTATTATTTTATAGTACAAAATCGATTGAATAAGAGTAGGCCTAATTTTTATCAAAACGTAAACGAAATTTTATATTTAGTAGCTGCACAAGATATGTGTTCGGTGCCCTGCGCTAAATGATAATCTGGAAAGTACTCTGATAACTTGAATATCTTTTATAAATCATACTAACTTTTACTTTGGTTTACGATTACAGACTAAAACTATAGTTTTTTTACAAATCTAAATGGATCAATAATGTTACACCTGTAACTTGCGTGGGAGGTCGGTCCTGCGCTAACAGCAAAGTTTGAAATTACACTGTATTTCAAATATATTTCATTCATAAAACATACTATTTATGTAACTTTCAAATGAATACTGTAAAAAATGAATAGAAAAAGAGTGATTTCTGTTATAACGAGAACGAAATATTACATTTTTTATCTGCGCAAGTTGTGTGTCTGCGCTAATAATTAATCTGGAAATTACTCTGATAACTTGAATATCTTTTATAAATCATATTAACTTTTACTTTGATTTATAGACCAAAACTACAGGGTTTTTTTTTACAAATCTAAACGGATCTATAATGTTACACCTGTAACTTGCGTGGGAGGTACCTAATTAGTTTTAATGTAAGTCAAAGAATTCCTGAATTTGTGATTTCATGTTCATGATATTTAGTTAAAAATAATTTTTAGCAAAAGAATGTTTTATCACTGTTTATGCACGACGGGTGGTTATACGCCGGGCGTAATAATATCATGAGGGCGCATCCCGAGTGATTTTTTTTGTACGACGTATGAACGCCCGAGTGTATAAAGAGTGTTAAAACATGGTTTTGCTATAAATTATTTCGATTCCAAAACTAGTATGCCCGTAATCTAAAACAGTAGATAAATATACAAGCGCTTTTTTCTTTGTCGCAACAAAATCTTTGACGTTAACGTGACGTCATTCTGTCGTAAGAGTGTTTTAACAGAGGCAGGCATATTAGAATCAAACATAATTATAAAGTGACAAAAATTTGCACAAATAACACACCTTGATATAGTACAGTTGATTTCCATGTTTACTTGTTTACTATCACTGCTTGAAAATATTAAACTTAATTACATCAGACTTAAGCATACCAGTACTACATTTAGAAGCAACTTTCATCTAGATTGTAATGAGATGCATTATCAGTTGTACAGGTTACTGAATAAATTCAACAAAACAGGAATATTTCTTTGCTATCTGGTCATTTGGACGTACGGGGCTACAATAGAAAAACGTAAAAGTGATCTTTTCTAAACTTTATTCTATTTACTATATTTCACAACTATCAAATGTATTGTTTAATGCTTTGAAAGGTGAAGGAAATAAACATTATTTTCTAATACTGAACATTCACAGGAATTCGCTACAGACGATTAATCATCAAAGCAAGATAATATATACATTTTCATACATCGCCTGTCCATATAGTTTGCGCTTTATATGATCAACCTTTTCATAATCTGTAAATTTATTATAATTTTATCATATAGTCAGACCTGGTGTAATACTATATGTTATGCAAATTCTATATTTTTGATGTATTATGTACAAAGCTAATAAAAGATATGTTCTGTTCTCTTCTGTTTATCAAGAGTTTATAGCCAACAAATGTTTATTGTAGTATTACGTCACCAATTTAAAAAAAAAAAAAAAAACATTGAAAATTAATTTATCCCTTAATGTGAAATATAACACTGATTGAATCACAAGTTCACGATTAATCAACTATATACGCAAAGGAAATGCCATATTTTTTCTTTCCAAATTTTAACTGTGTAACCACGTGTAGGCCGACCAACTCAACGAGTAGCAAAGGCGGAATCAATCGTGTGCAGCATGATGAGGATCAAACTAGGAGTGTAGGACAAAATCCCCTGCGGACAAAACCCCCTTTGCTCATTTTTGCATAGGCGGACAAAACACCCTTCATGTTCTTTACAAGGAGGACAAAACCCCCTTCGCTGAATTTTACAAGGAGGACAAAACCCCCTTTGCATTATTTACAAGGAGGACAAAACCCCCTTCGTGTTTTTACAAGGAGGACAAAACCCCCTTCGTCTTAGAATGAAAAGGGCAAATAATGTAATAATATATAATTTTATTAATTCAATAATTAATCATTAATTATAATTATCTTCAAGATATCTCTTTCTATTAATAAAATGATAAAAGTGTATTATTATATTGTTTGCCCTTTTGATACTAGGATGAAGGGGGTTTTGTCCTCCTTGTAAAAAGCACGAAGGTGGTTTTGTCCGCCTTGTAAATAATGTGAAGGGTGTTTTGTCCTCCTTGAAAATTCAGCAAAGGGGATTTTGTCCTCCTTGTAAAAAACATGAAGGGTGTTTTGTCCGCCTATGCAAAAATGAGTGAAGGGGGTTTTGTCCGCAGGGGATTTTGTCCGGATCCCTCAAACTAGCTATAAACGCAGGACTGACATCCCGCGCAGGTTACAGATGTAACGTTATATTCTGCTAGACTTTCAGCCCGTAAAGCAATGGTAAAATTTACATGGTTTATGAAAGATATTCTAGTAAACAGAGTAATTTTCAGATTTTTTTATTAGAGCAGGACACACATTTTGCGCAGCTACAAAATGTAAACTTTCGTGCACGTTTTGATGGAATTTACTCGTTATTCTATTTATTTTGCATTATAAAACCATGAAAAAAATAATATCAATTAAAATTGTAAGAAATGGCATATATTCGGTATATTGTTGACATTTCAGGAATTGCGATTGCAGGACCGTCATCCCACGAATTATGTAGAAGTAACTTTATATTCTAGCTACAATTTTAGTCTGTAATTGTAATAACAAAATTAAAGTTGACATAGCGTATGAAATTATCGGAGTAATGTTAAAACTTTCTATTAGCGCAGGACGAGTGTATATCAAAATCCCCTTCACTGAAAAATGACTGGGTGTTACAAAATCCCCTTTGCACATTTGCAGAGGGTATCATAATCCCCTCATTATAGATATATAGATATCAGTGCTCCAAATTATATTATGTTTGCTAAAGGCATTGTTTTTACATGCTTTATGCACAGATAAAACATAATTTTTCGTTCTCGTTATGACGGAAATCACTCTGGTTTCTATCTATTTCTACTACATTTTTAAAAGGTACATAAATGATATGTTTTATAAATTAAATATATTTAAATTCAGGATTTGCTATTAGCGCAGAACTGACAAGTTTATTATTAAATTCTTACAAGTTTATTATTAATTTCTCAGTATGTACATACTGTAACATAAACATGAGATTCACATTTCAATAATAATAATAACACGTGATCAGTAGAGGACAACTTTTATTTAAAAAGGTGAAGGAATCGGCGTTTAAGTTTCATCTTGTTCAGAATCTATTCAGTATTATGATCTTAGTGCATCGTAACCTAGTCTATAATTAGAATATTTTATTACCTCACTCAGTATCTAAGTTTTTGATTGATTGAATATTTGCACGCGCTTCTGTGTAGAATTATAATGACCGTAAATATTTTACTAGGTCAGACATATGAGTTAATGTGTCATAATCATTGACCGTGTGATTTTTGAGAAAAAGCATGCTTGACATCCAGCGCGGGTTACAGAATTAAAATTACATTTGTCTTTGCAAAAAGGTACAATTTTAGTCTGTAACAATAAAACAAAGTTAAATTTAGCATGGTTTATGAAAGATATTCAAGTAATCAGGATCATTTACATTTTTTTTTATTAGCGCAGGACCGACATCCCGTGCAAGATACAGATGTAACAAAATATTCATTTGGCAAAAGCTACAATTTCAGCCTGTAATCACAAAACAATGATAAAGTTAGCATGGTTTATGAAAGATATCCAAGTTATCAGGATTATTTCCAGACTTTTTATTAGCGCAGGGCAAACACATCTTGCGCAGATAACAAATGTAATATTTCGATCTCGTTATGACGAAACCCCCTTTTCTTTCTAATTATATTCTACTCTGAAAACATTTTTTAAGAAGTTACATAAATAGTATCTTTTAGAATTGAAATATGTTTGAAATATCGACGTCATTAATTTTCAGGATTTGCTATTAGCGCAGGACCGACATCCCGCGCAGGATACAGATGTAGCAAAATATTCATTCGACAAAAGCTACAATTTCAGCCTGTAATCACAAAACAATGATAAAGTTAGCATGGTTTATGAAAGATATCCAAGTTACTAGTATCAGGATTATTTCCAGATTTTTTATTAGCGCAGGGTCGATATCAGATATATAAAAGAATAGGCAGGACGATGCGGCTTTCCGAAGGAAATCACACCTTCACGCATGTTTGACTTTTATTGCATATTGTATCATATTGCAGATATTGAAACCTGGTGACCGATTCCCATGAATTTACTGATGTTGAAATAAATTTATGACACATTTTTAAAACCAAGATTTGCAATATCAGTCTGTAATTGTTAAACAATGTAAAAGTTAACATGTTTTATGGCAGTTATTCATATTATCAGAGTAATTTCCAGATTTTCTATTAGCGCAGGACACATCTTGCGCAGCAACAAAACTTCGTTCACGTTCTGACGAAAATTACTCTTTTGTACTACAAAACATTAAAAAATATCAATACGATCTGTAAGAAATGATCAATATATATTTGAAATATCGGTGTCATTTCAGGATCTGATATTAGCGCTGGATCGACATCCCGCACAGGCTACGGCGTCTAAAAGTTAAAAAAAAGTTTTTTAACACCTATGACAAATGATTTAATACCGTCGTCAACAGAAATTTTTAGTCCATAAACTATCAGGGACGCGAGCATCTCATTGAAATTACCGCATAAATACGCTCATTTACTTTAAAAAAATGTTTTTCTTGTTGTTTTTTTTACAAATTAAGCACAGTCAATTCACACCTTTACGCGTGCCTGATCACCGTCAGTTTTAAAATTAAACAGTTTTATGTAGGCCTACAAGCCTAACCCTCTAATGATATTTACTTTTATCGGGAGATATCATCCATATGTTAAAAGCGCAGACTCATTTACCAAACGCGCAAGACAGTTACTCACTGTACTCTGCGCATATAAGAAATGTAAAAGGTTGCCCGATTTACAAATCGTTGCGCAGATAACAAATTGGTTATTAGTCAGGTGGTTTTAGTGACAAAAGTGCTCTAGAAATCATTTTATGAGGGCCGGCATGTTAATGCCAAAAGACAACATATTTGTGGAAGCTTGAACCTTAACGGTTACTTTGATAGCTGTCTCCAAAAAATATAATAACGTTTTATGTAAATTAGAGGGGTCAAAAGGTCATGCTATGAAATTCTGATTTTGCGATTTTTTTTGTGTAGCTTTTATTTCAATGATTATGTACTGGCAATTTTTTCTGGAAAATTGTACCCTAAATGTATTATGAAACTATCTTTTAGTCATTAAGAATTGATGCAAGCCTAAAACAGAACATGAAAAATAGAAACAATGTCTAAAATTAGGGTCAAAGGTCATGCATTTTATCTATTTACGTTGAGACGTTGTCATCTATAGATACTATTACTATGTTATCCAAAAGTAATGAATGGAATTTATTCAAACTTCATACAAAGATTAAGGACATTAAGGAAAAGTGCTTTGTACAAGTACAATAAATTTATCTAGCTTACTTTTTGAATTATCTCCCTTTATTAAACTTACATATAACATTTCTTTTCCAAAGAATTACGCTAAATTTAACTGATTATTTTTGTTGAAATTTCGTACAACGATAAAGACCATTAAAAGAAACTGAAGTGTTTAAAGTCATGAGTCTATCTCGCTCATTTTTTAAATTATCTCCCTTTATAGAATTTAGTTGTCTGAACAATATCGTTAAACACTAAATGACAATACTTTATTCAGTGGTCTAAATAGTACTTACGTTACTGGCATCAGTTGATTGTTACAAAGCTTTTGTCAAAAGGTTTGTGGTACTCTACTTGCTTAAGGGATTGTTCAGTTATATAGAAAACGTATCAGCAGATGGTCGCAATCAGTACTATAGACATAAAGATCAATATTTACCGTATCATATACTTGTTAAATCAGACCTCAGCTCCTTGACACTTACGTTATCATCAATATATATCATGTACAGCAGAACATATGACTTTGATAGTTGTATATTCCCTTTGTCTGCATATTTTGTATCTAATTTAACACAGATATCTTAAGCATTGCTATAGGATATGGGGTTCCTTATTAGCTCATTTGATTTTTTTTTTAATTATTGTCATCGCTTGATCGTCATCGGCGTCGGCGTCTGCGTCGGCGTTGCCAGGTAAAGTTTTATGTTTAGGTCAGTTTTTCTCCTAAACTATCAAAGCTATAACTTTAAAACTTGCATCACTTGTTCACTATCAATAGCTGATTTTGCTCAGCAAGAAATATAACTCCATTCTGCATTTTTGCAAGAATTATGGCCCCTTTTGGACTAAACAATATCAGATTTCTTATTAAAGTTTTATGTTTAGGTCAATTTTCTCATAAACTTTCAAAGCTATTGCTTTAAAACTTGTAACACTTGTTAACAAGCAAAAGCTGACTCTGTATAACAAGAGACATAACTCCATCCTGCTTTTTGCAAGAATTATGGCCCATTTTGGACATAGAAAATATTTTGTGTCTAGGTCCGTTTTTCTCCTAAACTATCAAAGCTATTACTTTAAAACTTGCAACACTTGTTAACCATCAAAAGCTGACTCTGTAAAGCAAGACACATAACTCTATCCTGCTTTCTGCAAGAATTATGACCCCCTTTGGACTTAGAAAATATCAGATTTCTTGCATAAATTTTGCGTCTAGGTAAACTTTTCTCATTAACCGTCAAAGCTATTGCTTTAAAACTTGGAGCAGTTATTCGCCATTTAAAGCTGACTTTGCACAGCAAGTACAGTACTCTACAATGTTGTTTTTGTTTTCAAGAATAACGACCTCTTTTGGACTTAAAATATCATGGGTATGACAATATTTCTTTTATACAGAGACAAAAAAATCAGATGAGCATCTGCACCCGCAAGGCAGTGCTCTTGTTTTATTTCAGCATGCTTTCATGGGAATGTATGTACCGATACTTGTATTTATTTTTGAAAAAAAAATGTACTGCATAACACGGGTATAAGTCGATTTTTTTTATATTTGTGAGTTCTTATTTCAAGTCGCTTTTACATAATTTTAATAAATAAAATGCCCCCTCCCACAATTTACCACCCTTTTAGCAATGACTGTCTACCACTGAGTACTAGTATATCATGCTTTGTTTAGCGTACCATTTATTACCAAAATCTACGTTACATTATTACACAATGAGCAGTAAGTTTCAGTGCTTAGTTAACAAGCATCTCTACATGACTTTTGAATAATTCTTTATGTAAATTACTTTAAAGTGCATTTTTTCACCAGATGAAGCTTATTGGTACATACGTTACTTAATTATATTATGTCCTTTGTTCATTAAAACTCTCCATTGATAGAGAGTGAGTGGCCCAGTGTTTAGCAGGCTGGGCTACAACTCCAGCGGTCGGGGTTCGATTCAAGGTCGCGGCTGATATCCCAACTAGTGTTCAATATTGGTACTGTTTCCAGCACTATCGGCCTAGACTGGATGCTGGGAAGGTAAATATCACACCTGCCGTGGACTCCGCTGGAAATAAGTTGTTCCATCCATTCCAGGTGGGGACTTTCGTCCATTACCCACTTTAAACTTTACCTTTTCCAAACTTTTATATCAAAACATGTAAATGTTGTGTTATATACCAATAACCTAGATGCGTTTTCATATAGGAACGCAGTTAAATAGCTCCGAAAGTTTATATGAACTCATTGCCCTATGCTGCTACTCTGGTAACTTCACATAAACGAATTATTTGACAATACTGAATATTGTTCTGTAATCATGAGTTTTACAAGTACGTGTACATGTTTTAGAGACTCCCACATACAGCCGACATAATCCTTACATAATACATACGTATATTGGCTTGAAGTTTTGTTGGTGTATTCCACCGACGCCACTTAAATATTCACCATTATAAACAATATGACATGTGCAAAGGTCAAGGTCACATGCAAAGGGGTCCGGCACATGAGTGGATTAAGTTTAATGGCTTATTTTTGAGTCCTAGAGCCATAATTATGTAAAAAATCATACTAATATAACTACTCCCTAGACAATAGGTGACATTAAGACAAATTGCTGTGTACAAGAACCTTTTCGACTTATTTTATTTTATCCAATTGAGTTGTCCAGGCTGTAACTCTAAAAGTGATGAAGAGACTTTATTCAATCTGCATACAAAATTAGAGGACATTAAGAGACGTTCTTACAAGAACCATAACTTAACATTGCTTTCTTCATAATAACCTTCCTTTAATTAATTTTTGTGTTAGGACAACTCCAAAATTATCTAAGGAATTTTGTGCAACTTTTTCACATTATGACAAGGTACGTTGAGAGGAAATGATGCCATCGTGCTTACTTTTTCAAATTATCTCCCTTTATCAAATTTATTTGTCCTGAACATTACAAATGGGAAAGGAAGTTTATATAAACTGCATACTGGGATAGATACATTTACTGGAAAAGAAAACATAACTCTTATAACTGACACTTTTAAATTACCCTCCTTTAATATCTTTTTAAAGATTTTCCAAGAAATGGCTCAAGGGATTGATTCTTAAAGGAACAATCTAAGGAATTGTACACCAAGAAACCACATTCTTTTATCATATTAAATTATGCTTGTCCTGAACATAAGAGAAAAAATTATTAAAGGTATCAAGTTGACATTTGATTTGCACATAATGAGAGGAGATACAATGTGCAGGAAACTGTCTATACCAGTTTATACCCTTTTTGTTATGTTAAGCCAACAAAGCTCTTGACAGTGAACGTTTTTGTACGAGCCACTTTAAGAAATATCTTCCGTTAAATGCAGTAGAAGGTTAGACAACAAATTGTACATTGAAATCGTTTCTATTCTACGGGGTAAAGGTTTCAGTTTCAGTTTTATTTTTATTTATTCCATAAGGCTATTAGCCCATCATGGCATAACAAGCATACATACAGATATGACGAACAGTGAAAACATATATATATTTACATACACTTCAATGTGGAGAAGGTCTGACAAATATTTTTTGCAACCTTTTCATTTAACATAAATGATTTAGATTATGTTAATACAATATTTCTTTTAATGTATCAACTACACTTGTATATAAAATAATGATATAGTAGACACATTCATTCTGATAAAATTTCAGGAATTACACAATCTATAAATTCTGCATTTCTTAGTGAGAATTGACAGTTATGATGTTGCATAACATTTATATTGTCAAACGATAAACACATTAAAATACATATGCACACACAAAAATACTAACTGCGGCTAAGCGACCGATCTTACCGAAACGAAAAGTAAGAAAGGCTACTTATTTTAACATCAATATACTATATCCACAAATTTATCAATCTTACAAAAACATACATGCAAGACAGATACCATGGATAAATTTCTTCAAAACACATAAAGTAAAGATAAGGAAGTAGCCTCAGAATGATTGACTTAAAGATGGTTATTTTCTTTTATACAAAAACGTGATTGTAGTGAAATCTTATTCATGTCTAAAAACATTTATTCACGTGTACCATATAACCTGTCGTTTCTTCTTTGAAATGCTTTATATACATAAATTCCTAGTTTTCTTATATATATGGTATTCTCTAGCGTTAACAACTCAATAAATTTGAACATATTTGGATGTTTCCAATACCTTTTATGTATGTAAAGTTTTCTTAAATCAGAGTACATTGAACATTCAAGTATGAAATGATATTCATCTTCTAGCTTATTACATATTACACATTTTCTATCAATCACTGGGATTCTTACTGGTCTTGCCCATCGACCTGCTTCTATTTGTAACCTATGAGATGACACTCTTAATCTTGCAAATGATTGACAAAGTTTATTAACCGTGAAATAATCTAAATAATCTTGAAATTTAAAATTTGCAATAGTTCTATAAAATAATGCTCGAGTCGATTCTTGTAACCTTTCATGCCAATTCTGTACAAAATTATCTTTTAGTCTTTGCTTAACTATTTCTAAAAACATATCAGCATTACCTACGCTTTGTTGTAGCCAAACTTCGTAAAAGCCAAGAGAACATAAAAGTCCTTTTAATTGAGAACACCAGTTCTGTCTTCCTGGGTTAGTTTCAAAATCATTTTTCAATACCTGATAAATTCTACTTATATACTTGTTCTCTTTACTACCTAAGATTTTTATCCAGTATTTAATAACATTAAATAAGTGTCTACAGTGTAAGGATATTCTACCTAGTTCTCCATATATAAAATCATTCTGTGTTGTTTTTTTAACACCTAAGACTTTTTTACAATATTGCATATGTACACGTTCCATGGATTGACTAGAACTAAAACCCATAACTTCACTTCCATAATTCAGTATTGGGGCAATTAAAGTATCAAATAAATCCATCTTATGTCTAGGTTTAATATACGTAAATTTATATAGGTATTTCTCTAAACTAAAAATTGCTTTCTGCGCTTGTCCTGCTAACGTTGTTTGCGCAGTGCTAAAAGAGCCTCCACATGTAAAAACAATACCTAGATATGTAAATTTCGTAACAATTTCAATTAAGTTTCCGTTATAATAAAACGCCAGATCCCTGGCCAGTCTACCACCCCTTTTGAATATCATCACTTTAGGTATTGAAGTTTATATAGCTTACATAACTAAACAAGCCTATATCCCGAATCTTTCTAAAGAGTATGCGTTTATTTGTGTAAAAGCCTTAGTTCGGATACATGACGATTTTTAATCATAGAATGAAATAATATAGCTAACCCTTCTGAAAAGAGAAAAGAATAATTTATTGGCATTTTTTTTTTCAATTCTTCCAAATATTAACGTGATTGAATAGTTTATCAATAAAAGTAAGCATTGTTGTAATAATACCCTTTTATATGCAAGGTTATGTATCTTTTCAGGCAATATGATCATGTTTATTTATATTTCATAGCACTTACTGCGACCTATGACATATACTTGTGACATTTAAACTGAGAAGCATCTGTATGATCAAACTGATTGCATTAGTTAGATAAAGGAAATTATCTTAACAAGAAATAAGAAATATTTTGTTAAGTAGTCTCACCCCGAATTAAAACAAGTCAGATCCGTCCGTAAGACAGCGTGCTCGACTTTTCTCACTGCTTGACTCTGAATTAGCCAGTAAAAACTTGATAAAACTTTAACCAGAAAATCTAAGCTAACACGGGACATAACTCTGTAAAATTCAAATCAGAGTTAGAGGGTTTGTTTCTCCTGGTGTAGACTTTGATAGTTAAGAACTATTTAAAGTTTCAGGTCATTAGCTTTGATCATAAGTTACAGAGATATTTGACTTTATCAAAAACTTTAACCAAAATTCTTAGTCAAAAAGGGACATAACTCCATCAAAATTCAAATAGGAGTTATGGAGATTATTTCTTCTGGTGTAGACTTTGATAGTAAATAAACATTTTAAGTTTCAAGTCAATAGCTTTGATAGAAACAGAGATATTTGACTTTATCAAAAGCATTAACCAACGGCAACGCCGACTCCGACACTGGGGCGAGTGCAATAGCTCTAGTTTTTATTCGAAAAGTCGAGCTAATATAGCAACAAAAAGAAACATTTAAAACTTTACAACATGTCCTGCCAGAAGGTGAACTTCAACAGTATTTCATGAAAATATGTATGCAAATATTACGTAAAGATTTACTAGGACGTTTTTAATTTGTAAAATAAAAGCTTTTCTAAAATTATATATTTTATAACTAATATATACTGAACAAAACAGCTAAGTGCCCCCATTTTTGTTTGCCAATATCTGCAAAAAATAACATAAAATAATGTAGTTTACACTCAGAACAATTTGTTATTGATAAAATGCCGAACTTTCAACAAAACCAAAAGACGTCTTCAGATATAATATTCATTCATTTTACGATTTCAATCAATTTTTGACAGGTCACAAAAAGTAAACAAAAATGTTTACAATGTGCATGTACATACTAAAAATGAAAACGTATTTTGGGAAGATAATGAAATAACTTCGTTAACTTGCTTTTTCTAAAAACAGCATTCATTATATTTAACCATTCGCTAAAAAATATTAGTATGAACAGTTATTATTCTTACAAACGGTATTCTCTTGTTTACTAAAACACAGCTTTTATGTGTTTTTGTGACTTTTTTACAAATGGGGTGAGTTAGTAAATTGAATAAAATAATATGTTGGCGTCACTTAATATTTTTGAAATTTTATAATGTTTTTAACCACACTTTGTGCTAAAAATATGCCAAATTTCAAAATTGTATTTACAGAATTTGCAAAGATATTGGAAAATTAGCAAATGCGTTTAGCTATTTTGTTCTGTATATATACCCTATGATCTTTAACCTTTATATATGAGCATGCAATGCGTTTTTGAGTGCGGGTCATAATTTATTAATTGGATACAAGTGTATGGTTTATTTAAACCTATAATTGTAAATCAAATCCTGTATAATGTGAAATTATTCATGAATCATTGCATCAGTGCCGACAATTATGTGAAAATATCAGTTTTAACGCATGACCTTTTGACCTCTATAATTTGCATATAATGGACATATATTTTTTGGAGACAGCACCCAAATGAACCAGGGATGTTTAAACTTTAATAAAGTCTTTGTCTCCAAGCATTAACATTCCGGCTCTCATAAACTTTTTTCAGGGGCTAAAACCACCAGACTATATTTGCGCTGCGCGATTTACCAAATGCGCAGATTGGCTGTATGCGCGTAACACATAATACTCAGTATGTGTATATCTGCTGATTGTGATATTTTTTATAAAGCTGAAAACCATTGTCCGAGTTAATGATTTTAGCAACAACGCATATCAGACAAAAGATATAACCAATCAGTAATATTTGTAGCATATCAAGTCGTTAAACAATGCTATAGATAAGCAACTTTCAATCTTCACTGTAAAACATTCCATGTAGAAGTTAATAAAACTCATGCTGTATTAATAAAGTTACAACATGCACGCACGCACGCAAGGACAGACCGACCGACTGATCGATCGATCGATTGATTGATCGATTTGCATTCTTGATTACAATGATTTAGCATTATTTGAAAATTAAATACACAAACGTGAGTAATGACCCGTATTAAGCACATCAGTACCAAGGATAACACAAAAACCAGATTAAAATCAATATTTCCATTGTGGTTCTTGTTACTGGTGGTACGACACAGAGAAACATGCACTATGATTTATAACAGATAGAAGCATATTCTTAACACTGAAAATAATGTCTGCATGACAGTTAAAATATGTCAAAACTGACTAGTAAAAATGTAGACAAAATGCATCATGACTGACTGGCGAAAATAACACAGGAAGCTTAAAACAAATGGAATGCACCTAGAGTATTCATGAATTTATTTATTTATTTATTTTATTTACACCAATTACATATACATAATAAAACAGTGTAAAGTGCACAGAGACAATCAAATCTGAATTACATGAAACTATTTCTAAAATAAACATGCAATAAATAAGTGCTATTAAGAGTATTTCCTGTTGTAAATAAAAAAAATGTTCATATATAGTTAAAAAGTATCCAAGATAAAACAAATGTACGTTTTTAATATTTCCTATTTAACCCATATCACATTTGACCTGAAAACATTCTTCTGGCATGTGTAGTCTATGTTAAGTATTTACATATTAACACTAAGAAGACATAACAACAGTTAATCTTATTACATATTCTGAAGAAAGTAAATGTTACATATTCTGAAGAAAACAGCAAATACAGGGAGTGTAAGACCTAATCATGAAAATCTAAGCAAAATCTATTATAATTAAATATATGGTTTAAAATACTTATCATCACAAATCAGATATGAGAAGAACTGATTAACATTGTTTTTATGCATTTACCTAAAATACTTTCTAACCTTTTAAAAATATTATATTACATAAAATACGCAGGACATTATTTATATATAAATTCCTTCCTTCTAATACTGCATAACCTCGACAATAAAATAATAAAAAATATAGTTGACTTAGTAAGTGTTCTGACAGTAACTTGAAGTTGTGGACGGTAACCCATTTCATAGAGTACAACCCATGTATGCAAAAGATTTTATCCCGAAACCTTTGACCTTTGGAACTGTGAATGAGTCTTTCTCTCTCAGAATCTTGTATTGTTGCTGTGGATAGTCTGCTACTATCTTAAAACTTGAGTCAGAATTATTTGGTCAACTCGTTTGGATGTAGGAAACCAGATTAAAGATATCAAATCCGCAGGACCAATATGAGACCTGGTATCTAAATCTAAAGCAAAATAACTTATTCTGTGTTGTTTGCAGTGTTTTTCTTCACAATTAACTTAAACTATATTACCAAAAACTACAGGCGTAATCAAAACGACACTAAATGAGAAACTTTCTTTAAGGTATTGGACCCGTAATAGAGTACCTCCTTTTTGAAGAGTATTCAATTCCTATGATAAACCTACTTTGACTGCAATTTTCAGGAGTGCGTAGGTTCAAGCCCCACTGGGACCCAGTATTTTTTTCCATATTTTCCTTTTTTTCTAGTAAGTTTTTACTTCTTTCAAGACTTATTATGGATGTTTTGTACAAAAGTGGAAAATTTTCATTTTATAAGCGATTTCTTGCTGTTCAAAGTGAATTTACCTCTGAATCAGGAGGGGTAGAGTTAGACATCTTTAAAAATACCGAGTTACATACGGTAAAAGTTCTCTATTTTGCCTTCAATGTTTAGTTTACATATTGTGGAAAAAATGCAGGTAGGTTTTACTTATGCCCCAAGGTTATTTTTAATGAAGTGAGCAAAATTCAAAACAGACCTACAGGATTCGACTTTAATTTTTCAATGTTGGAGTTAGAATTCTGTCTCATTAAATCTGTTTACTTGAGGCACCATAGAGAAAAATGATATTTACAGTTTCATTTTGTGTTTTATAATTGTTTAACAAAAGTTTGATGTTTCTTTCATCAAATTAATACTGTAATGAATTCTTCATGTACAGAAATTTTAACCTTAACCTGGCATTTTTGATACCGAACGAACCATTGAATCAACTGATAAACTATGATCCAAAGAAGCACCGAGATAGTTAAAACACTAAAAAATGAAGCTAGGAAATACGAAGTTCCTTTAAGAACTTATTGATAACAGCTATGTTTTGAACCAATCCTAATTCATGTGGTTATCATATTTTCAAAGATACATGAGCAAATATTTTCTTGCTAAATGTTAATGGTAAAGTTGAACAACATTTATCAGTAACAGAATACAAAATAAATGATTCCCACTTATTAGCTTATTAACAAACAACAGAATAATAGAAAGAACTTCACATAATTTGTATCAGTAAATATCCAGAACAGAGTATTGTTCTGTATATTGAACGCATCCAAATACAGAATTTAATCAAGAAAATTTTAAACAGTGACACGTTTCTCTGGCGATTTCTTACTATGTTTTACTTTCAAACTGGAAACCCGGATAACAAAGACTGTATTATGGACTTACTATGACACCATTTTCCTCACACTGACAGTTTTAATACACCTGCCTTAGCCTATTGTTTCATATCATAATTAAACCGTGAAACCAAAGTTTTTGTAATATAACATATTCAAGGGTGCCTATATTAAGTAATATTATGATATAAAACAGGGCTGAAGTATATGTAAAACGGACATTATAAGCTAAAACCTTGCGATTACCGATTACTGGGTCTCCATATCTCAAGCAACACTTGAGAAACGAATTAAAAAAAGATGTAACATTTCAGGGAGACGTCTTTCTTTGGTTTGCACGGCAGCCAGAAATAAACGCCGGAAATCAAGTGATTTAAACACATTTCAAATTAAATATAACAAAGTCACTATTACTTCATCCTGCTCTAAGCTAACTTTAATAAAACATACCCTATTTCCAACCTATTTGAAAGTGGCAGAGTAGTGTAAGGCGTTGGCCTATGATACCAGTTTTGAAAGGCTGATGGTTCAATTCCTGATCGGATATATATTTTGAAGACAAAAGCATTAAGATGGGATTGGTGTCATTGTCGTCAAAATGAAGATGAAGAGACTTGCACTTTCAACAAATAATAGTGGATACATATTCGGGGATGTCCGCTAATAATCGTTATCAGCCGAGAATAGCTACTAAAATACATACAACCTATGAGTTATGTACAGAAAATGTGTTTCACATTTTTTTTATGCCTAGACCCTCTGTTACCGAGGCAAACATCGCTGCTGTAAAAGCTCTGGTCGAACATGATGCGCGATTGAAAGATATAGCGAGTTGTACTGGCATATCAGAAGGCAGTGTGTAAACAATTCTGAAAAAGCGTTTGGACCTGAGAAAGGTTTGCACTAGGTGGGTACCTCATTTGCTCTCTGAGGAGCAAAAGAAACAACGTCTAAAATGTGCCCGGGAACGTTTGAAAGCATACAAAGGCTGTGATAGTCGGGTTAGTTCTAACTTGCTAAACTTGCTAACAGGTTACGAAACCTGGGTGCACATGTTTGAGCCACAGAGAATGGCTGATAATAAGCAATGGAAGCGAAAAGATAAACAAAACGCCCCTATAATGCCAAAAGAACTATAAGTTCGAAAAAGGTGTTGTACGCAAGTACCTTCAATTCTAGTGGGCCAATCGTTCAAGTGCCTTGTCCATCTGGTCATACAGTTACAGGAACTCTGTACTGAAGAAAGTGAAAAAGTTTTACAATTAGAAACGTCCGAGCAAAGAATGGTCAGGAGTCCATCTTATACACGACAACGCCTCCTCTCACAAGTGCGTGTTTGTTAAGTCTTTTTTGCCTTCTGAAAAGGTGAAAATTGTAAACCATCCGCTTTATTCACATGATCTAAGTCCCTGTGACTCTTTTTATTTCCAAGGCTTAAGAAAATACTTTTTGGAAAGAAATATAAGCCTTCTCTTTGCAGCGCCATTTATCAGTGTCTCAAACAGATACAAAACGAAGACTATACTATTCATCTGCTTTTCGCGATTAGGTAAAAAGGTTACAAAAATGTGTTTCGGTAAAAGGGGGATGCTTTGAATTTATTTATTTATTTTGTTGGGTTTAACGTCACACCGACACAGTTATAGGTCATATGACGACTTTCCAGCTTTGATGGTGGAGGAAGACCCCAGGTGCCTCTCCGTGCATTATTTCATCACGAGCGGGTACTTAGGTAGAACCACCGACCATTTGTAAGCCAGCTGGATGGCTTCCTCACCTGAAGAATTCAACGCCGTGAGTGAGGCTGGACCCTACATCGATGAAGGGCAAGTGATTGGAAGTCAGCGACCTTAACCACTCGTCCACGGAGGTCCCCGGATACTTTGAATGTTTGTAATAAAAAATAATTTTGATAAAACGTAGCACTTAAGAAATCCGAATCCAACGACAGAATCTTTTACAGGAGCTCGTACCACTTTTCAAGATCTGTTGGACAATGCTAAGCTACACTGTTTGCATAAACGAAAAACCAGACTCACAGCGTCAGAAACCTTTAAAAACTTTAATAATTTAGCCATGACTCTCTTATTTGTAAAAGATACAACTTTTATAATTCTACATGTACTTATATTTTACAAATACCAAATGTAAAGACCGCAAAGTTTGGTAAAAACAGTTTCAGATATGCTGATCCAGTCCCAGACCTCACTGCCAGATGAATCTAGGATGTGGAAAAGTTCAATCAATTCAAGAACATGATTTCATTCTGGAATGGTAATGCTGCAAATGTTTGACAGGCTTGCCACTCTCTAGAGTACTGCAGGTATGGAAATGAACTAATAGTCGGTTAAAAGCTCGTATGACCTTTCGTTACATTGTTCTATCCTTTAAAGTAAAGATAACCTACTTTCTTTATTACTCACTCACTCACTCACTCACTCATTATCTCTCTCACCCTTTTACTTACTTGCTTGCTTACTTGCTTACTTATTTACTTACTTACTCGATTAAACAAGGTAAACAATGTTTATCGCCGCACAATCAATGAAATCATCTATTTTGCCACGTTATGTGCTTTCATGCATGATTAACCAATAATGTACTTAATCCTTTGATAACATATTAATAATATAAAAAAAGATGCAATCTAGAGTCCCGTGCTTGTCGTCTGCTTTGTCAGCTGCCTCCTGAATCTAGTTTTACAAAGTAAGCTTATTACCCTTCGGTTACAAACAAATGAAAGCATAATAAAAACTCCTTGTCCGGCATTGAGAATAACGAAAATGTATGCAAATGTTTCAACCTGAGTAAAAATATAAATGAACCCAAAGATCCAAGTCATCCCGGTTATCGTCGATAACTTCGCAAAAATTGTTATATTGTGACGTTCTTTTGGATTGGAAGAGGAAAGTGTCGGATGTTTATGTATTTTAAAAACAACAACACAAAACATAAAAATGTTGGCAAAAACCACTATAGCAACTGGTAAAGCAACAAGAAATAGAACATTAGCTGGATCCTTGATGTAGCAGGTGGCACCGCCGTAGCCTATGTCTTCGCCCTCAGACTGAACGGCTGCAACAACAATCGTTATGGAAACAGTCGATAGCGAAACACTTGTCGTAAAAACAATATACGAAACAAAGGTTCGAAAGTCATTCCTGCCAACAGATCGATTTCTGATCTTAACAAATACCTTCATCATATGAAAAGTACACACAAACATCCAAGCAAAAGATAAAGTTAGAGAGAAGTGATGAACTGCACCAAATAAACTGCAAAGCCAACTAATGTTGATATTTGTAACAGTACTCACCAATGATATTGCCTGAAAAATTATCAAACTTGTAACTAAAGCCATGTTGTTAAGTCCTGGTAAAGACCGTAGTGCTGGATAGACTGAATACACTGTAAGTGTCAACACAAGAGACAACAATGAAATACTTAAACAAACAATGGTCAAATAGGTTACTCCGCCGCGAATATTAACCCCTGACTCTACTTTCTGCTTGACTATGACTTGGTTTGTGTGAAGACTGTCCAGATGTTGAAAAAAGTCTTCATGACAAAAGAACATGTGTGTTTCATTTTCTGTAAGCCGTGTAGAAAGAAAATTGTTTGTGTAAATTGTAGACTCATTACAATTCATGAACGTCAGTTTAGGAAGAGCGATTCTCGGGCAAAAAGGTTCTTGTTCCAAGCTAATTTCTATATATGATTCATTCACATATACTGTCTCTTGTTTGCGTAAAACCTCAAAATACAGCATCCTTTCTTTTGGAATTTTGTTTTCTAGACATAGTTGAAACAGAGGTAGATTTGGAACATTTACACAATTAGACTTTAGCGGGCGTTGTTCAATAAAGAAATGGTCAAAATGATGAAAGTAAGCTTTGAAGACATTGCCGATACTTGAAATGTTGGTAAATACCAGTGCGAAGTCAAGAACAGTTCCAAGTAAATCTTCCTCTGCGTTATAAATCAAAATTTGAATGTTAACTTTAACATACTGTACGGATTCTAACGCAATAACTTTACTTATAGGATTTGTCCCACCTAAGTCTGTTTTGAATTTTAAAGAACATTTCATGTTTTGCAGCTCTACATTCCTTGTGATCAGCAATGACTTCTTCAACTCCATTTCATCTAATATAACTGAAATAATTTTATTCAGCGCGAGTTTGTCTTGCTTTTGAACATCGTATGGTTCAAGAATAAGGTTTATTTCCATCAGAAGATCCGATGATATAAATCTGTGTGGAGGTAAGCACATCCTATTTATCATCACCATTCCACGGGGGCATTGCAACAGCCAGTCTTCTCTCTGAAATAACAAGTATTAGAAAAAATACGATACTAGATTATTCATGTTAATGTATCAGTCACACTACACCGTATAACGTTAACGGACGCCAAACGAATAGAAAAATTGCGGCAGAAAGTTATCCGGTGACGAAAGGCATTCCCCGCTTCTGCTCTGTGCTCTCGGGATCGGTATATGGGGCGCATAAAACGCACAATGACCGGAAGATTAACGCATATATAAATGACGAACAACGTTGAATTAACTGATATCACCGTATTAGTAACGGAATTGTACCGCGCGTAAAACGTAAGCGCAACGCATGAGAAACTGACAAAACGTTCTGGTCAGTTATCGTTCGTTGAATATACGTTACATCCGTTGCATGTCTGGTAGTAGCCCGACCTTGAATCTGGTTTAACGGACAAGAACGATGCGAACCGAACAAGAACGATGCGAACCGAACAAGAACGATGCGAACCGAACAAGAACGAAGACGAATCGATCAAGTACAGAATAGGGAACGCACAAGTAACGAACAAAACGCATATCAGCGCACTGCTACCGTACATCTAGCGGACAACTTTGTCTGGTGGTGTACATTCTAAAATTTGAACATGCTCAAAACCTTCCACCGATGAAACGAACATCGCCGGACAAGGAGCACAGGCGCCGCATGAGGAACGGGATTGAAAAAAAAATATACGTTGGACGTCCGTCAACGCTATACGTTATTGTGTAACTTAGACTTAAGTTTCTAATGTTTTATTAAGCAAACAACAAGTTTGGCACTTCTGTCATAACCGAAATTAATGAAAGTAAGAATGTACATGCATCTGTAGGTATCTTTTATGGAATCCAATTTACAAAAAAATATAATGAATAAGTAGATACTTTTGTTGTTACCATACCTCAGTTGTTTTGCCAGTACAAAATCCTGTATAATACATGTTACATATCCTTACTTTTTCAATTTGTACTGATCTATTTTAAAAAAAAGTTACTATCATCTTGTTGACAGTTTTATTGTTAGATATACTGGGAGCCGTTCAGTAGTTGCAGGCGGCGGCTCAGAATATATGTAGATGTACATGCCTGTCTGAGGCTAGAACTGGGTATTTTTTACGAAACAGTTTCTAATATATACATTATACTTTCTATGTTTTAATAAAACAAATAGTGAGACAGTTCGGAGAAATACTGTCAATATTGGCTCTCGGTTGACAATATCCTGATAATTTCACATTTACTGAAACAAAGTGTTCGTATATTATTGATAACGCATTGGTATGTACAAATTAATTATTTTTATGGTGGTGGAAATCCCTAAAGAGTACAAACGAGTCACGTGTTTGCTGCCTCGTGCTAAGGAATATTTTTGCACGCTATTTTTAATGTCACACCAAAAAGGCTACTGCTTTCTGCACTCCGGTCAGCGGGACCTTTCTTCGTAACAACCCATCCATATGTTACATATCAAATCTTGATGAAGTTTTCATGAAACCGCATTTGGCTACGAAACAAAATAAAATTAAATCAAATTGTGCAGTTCCGAGTATCATCTATGAACAAGTCTTATTTCGCATCTTCTCTTAACTCAAAACGTTGCAAACAACGCTAACAAAAGAAAAAACAAACAATGCTTCATCATAAGTAAGTGTTTACAGAATATTCATTTTTACGAATTGCTGAAATTGCCGTCAGTTTTAAAAAATTCGTTGTATATTTCACAAAATGGTCCAAATTTGTTTTTTATTATTATTACCTGCGGCCTGGAGGCCGCATGTATATTGGAATACAACAAGTAGTGTAGCACATGGGGACTGGGTGATTTCACGTGACTTTTTACCGATAAGCGATTGGCTTATCGCATTTATGGAACGCCGTTTTTGCAATATAGCTGGCACTCTGTATGATATATAGAGAATTTTTTGTGACCTGAATTCCTCATTCATTATTTCATATAATTTATTCAAACTTTCAGCAATGATCAATATTGATACCTAGTTGTGCATAAGGGTTTTTGTGTTAATTGCTCTTCAGTTTCCTGGATTATGGTCCTGTGTTGTCAAATAAGTCCAGGTGAAGGCATGAATCACATTTGTGAAAGCTCTAGTAAAGTATTTCAATATAGTCAAGGAATGTGACCAGTTGAGCTAAAAGTTATGCTATACAGGAAAGGGAAATATAGTTATTTTTGCTCAAAACAATTACTTTAAGAATTAAGAAATACATATTTCATAGATCTACTTGTAAATCATGTAGAATGGAGTAATATTTCCTACATTTAAGCATAATGGTATAATAAAAAAAAACCAACAAGTACGTTATTCACCCGTAAGTTAATTTTTAGGCTGAGTGGTCACACATACATCCATAACAATGTCTGGTCTGTGTAACTTCTGGCCGCAGGAAATCTTTCGACTTGTTATTTCTTTGTGTTTCTACTTGTTATTATCAATACATTCGTTTTGTGTTACTGCGCATGCGTTAAACGTATCCTTATTTCCGTGTGTTCTTTAGGTTATAACACACTAAATAGTTGTTCTTTATTCTATATGAAATTGACCCATTTCCAATGACCGCAGCACACATCAGGACCCATTTTAAATTTCTGTAACTTACATTTTCTTGAAGAATATTGTCAGTGATAACTAAAAATCAAAAGAAAAGTGGGGGTCATGTTTGATGCAAGAAAAATAATTTCAGTGAAACACACAAACTGCAAATCAGCTAAAAAATGAGACCCCAAATTATACTGGTGGTGTATGATCTAAGTTTCCATGAAAAATTTTGTCATGTTGTTATTTCATTATGAAAATGCTACCTACATGTCAAGCATAGACCTGTCATGTGATTTTAGCAAAAAAAATGCAAAGAAAATAAGGAAAATAGCTCTCCTGAGCAAAAAACTGAGGACTATTTGTGTCCGCCATTATGCGACTACCATTTATTTTTCGCGCCATTTTTCTATTTAGTGTCTGTATGCCTTTAGAGGTGGCGCAATGGAACATGTTACTTTTTAACTTACTACATGTATATCATATATAATTGATATACAAAGCAAACTTAACTATTCTATTCGGGATTTTGTATACTTTTTAAGCTAACATGTTACATCATTTAAACATTAGGAGATTTATGATATCAAAGATTTCGTTTCAAAGATTTAAAATGTATTGTTACTCATTGTTAATGTTATCGTCTATTAAATAGAGTTTTGAAAAACATATGTCAAATACATTCATATATTTACCTCTCATCTATAAACGAGTACTACAAGATTAAAATCGATCCTAGTTAACTAATTCAAAATATTATTTAAAATATTTATATACATATTAGATTGCTTAAGTTACTCAAAACCTAATATGTTATATAAAAATAAAGCAATAATTGACCAATCCTTTATGTGTAATGTTCTCCCAGACCTTCTCTCTCCATACTTGTTGCGATATACTTTACATCGTATTATTCTTTAACTTCAAATGTACTTATATCTATCAAGCTATTATTATTATCCTTAATTTACTCTCAAAAGATATTTGATGCTTTAAAGTTACATTTACTTATCATAATCTTACAAAGTTCTTACCAATATTTTGCGTCCATATTTTAGTACCATGGATGTTTTGATACGCTCATTGGAATACTATAGCCTAACAAGGTTTTTTTTTCAAGTTTTCAGGACGTTAGTTCAACCTCACTTGAGTTGCTATTTTTTTAAAGTTATGTTTCACCTTTTAAATATTATTCAATTTGTTGCATAAACAGTTTTTAAGAATTGATAAGATACTAAATATATAAGAGACCAGAGGAGAATAAAATCTGAAATCATGTCTTCTGATGTTCTTCCAAAAAAATGGAGCTTTTGATTATATTCTAGTTAGATGTTATATTTATTATGATGAAGAATTTCTGTAAACTAAATAGGTACAACACTAACGATAAGGAGTCTGAATGGAGTAACTGTGATTGTTTTTATAACATCACATTAATTACTATAAACATTTGTTGTTAATGCTAAAAAGGTAACAGTCCTGAAACATATATTTTGTATTGTCTCAATTTGCAGATTTTCTAAAGTAAGAACTGCTAGATGAATATTTTGGAAATTAATGCTACCATATTTTCTACTGCTAATTCGGGGCTATTAACGCCAAGAGACCGCGCCTACACTTAGACAATGCACATGTACATGTATGCGATAAGTGAAAATCAGAAGGTTTTGCAGTGACTGCCGAACATTTAGCTAGAAATGTTCCCAATTTTGTCATTCTACATGTAATTAGCAATAAATTATACAATATTTCGTGTCAGTCAGATGTTTTAAAAGTTTGTTTTGGATTTTGGATTCGCACATATTATTTTACTGTGACTGGCTATAATTATACCATTTTCGCACATATTATTTTAATGTGACTGGCTATAATTGTACTATTTTCGCACATATTATTTTACTGTGACTGACTATAATTGTACTATTTTCGCACAGATTATTTTACTTTGTTTGGCTATAATTGTACTATTTTCGCTCACATTATTTTACTGTGACTGGCTATAATTGTACTATTTTCGCACATATTATTTTACTGTGGCTGACTATAATTGTACTTTTTTCGCACATATTATTTTACTGTAACTGGCTTTTATTGTACTATTTTCGCACCTATTATTTTACTTTGACTGGCTATAATTGTACTATTTTCGCACATATTATTTTACTGTGACTGGCTACAATTGTACTATTTTGCACATAGTATTTTACTTTGACTGGCTATAATTGACCTAATTTCGCACAATTATTTACTGTGACTGGCTATAATTGTACTATTTTCGCACATACTATTTTACATCGACTGCCTAAATTGTACTATTTTGCACATATTATATTTTACACACATTATTTGATATTTGTTTTAGTAAAGGTATGGTTCCGTCTCTGTGGGGCTTGTGCATAATCAATCCTATACCAAAATCTTCAGCTAACGATCCGAGAAACCCGTTGTCATACAGAGGTATTTCACTGGCTAACTCGATGTACAAATTTTATTGCAATATATTAAACACTAGGCTTAGTAAATGGGCAGAGGATAACTTTAAAATTGTAGATGAACAGAATGGATTCAGAAAAAGGCGTAGCACAATAAATCAATTGTCTACGTTGACTAGCATAATAGAAACAAGGAAAAGGGGTAGACAATCGACTTTTTGTGCGTTTATTGATTTTACAAAAGCATATGATTTAATAAATAGAACCAAACTTTGGGAACGTCTTCAGAATATAAAAATATAAATGAACCCAAAGATCCAAGTCATCCCGGTTATCGTCGATAACTTCGCAAAAATTGTTATATTGTGACGTTCTTTTGGATTGGAAGAGGAAAGTGTCGGATGTTTATGTATTTTAAAAACAACAACACAAAACATAAAAATGTTGGCAAAAACCACTATAGCAACTGGTAAAGCAACAAGAAATAGAACATTAGCTGGATCCTTGATGTAGCAGGTGGCACCGCCGTAGCCTATGTCTTCGCCCTCAGACTGAACGGCTGCAACAACAATCGTTATGGAAACAGTCGATAGCGAAACACTTGTCGTAAAAACAATATACGAAACAAAGGTTCGAAAGTCATTCCTGCCAACAGATCGATTTCTGATCTTAACAAATACCTTCATCATATGAAAAGTACACACAAACATCCAAGCAAAAGATAAAGTTAGAGAGAAGTGATGAACTGCACCAAATAAACTGCAAAGCCAACTAATGTTGATATTTGTAACAGTACTCACCAATGATATTGCCTGAAAAATTATCAAACTTGTAACTAAAGCCATGTTGTTAAGTCCTGGTAAAGACCGTAGTGCTGGATAGACTGAATACACTGTAAGTGTCAACACAAGAGACAACAATGAAATACTTAAACAAACAATGGTCAAATAGGTTACTCCGCCGCGAATATTAACCCCTGACTCT
The DNA here is from genome assembly GCF_021730395.1 of Mercenaria mercenaria. Taxonomy (NCBI): domain Eukaryota; kingdom Metazoa; phylum Mollusca; class Bivalvia; order Venerida; family Veneridae; genus Mercenaria; species Mercenaria mercenaria. The sequence goes on along the minus strand of NW_026462104.1, from coordinate 47,023 downwards.
ACTTTCTGCTTGACTATGACTTGGTTTGTGTGAAGACTGTCCAGATGTTGAAAAAAGTCTTCATGACAAAAGAACATGTGTGTTTCATTTTCTGTAAGCCGTGTAGAAAGAAAATTGTTTGTGTAAATTGTAGACTCATTACAATTCATGAACGTCAGTTTAGGAAGAGCGATTCTCGGGCAAAAAGGTTCTTGTTCCAAGCTAATTTCTATATATGATTCATTCACATATACTGTCTCTTGTTTGCGTAAAACCTCAAAATACAGCATCCTTTCTTTTGGAATTTTGTTTTCTAGACATAGTTGAAACAGAGGTAGATTTGGAACATTTACACAATTAGACTTTAGCGGGCGTTGTTCAATAAAGAAATGGTCAAAATGATGAAAGTAAGCTTTGAAGACATTGCCGATACTTGAAATGTTGGTAAATACCAGTGCGAAGTCAAGAACAGTTCCAAGTAAATCTTCCTCTGCGTTATAAATCAAAATTTGAATGTTAACTTTAACATACTGTACGGATTCTAACGCAATAACTTTACTTATAGGATTTGTCCCACCTAAGTCTGTTTTGAATTTTAAAGAACATTTCATGTTTTGCAGCTCTACATTCCTTGTGATCAGCAATGACTTCTTCAACTCCATTTCATCTAATATAACTGAAATAATTTTATTCAGCGCGAGTTTGTCTTGCTTTTGAACATCGTATGGTTCAAGAATAAGGTTTATTTCCATCAGAAGATCCGATGATATAAATCTGTGTGGAGGTAAGCACATCCTATTTATCATCACCATTCCACGGGGGCATTGCAACAGCCAGTCTTCTCTCTGAAATAACAAGTATTAGAAAAAATACGATACTAGATTATTCATGTTAATGTATCAGTCACACTACACCGTATAACGTTAACGGACGCCAAACGAATAGAAAAATTGCGGCAGAAAGTTATCCGGTGACGAAAGGCATTCCCCGCTTCTGCTCTGTGCTCTCGGGATCGGTATATGGGGCGCATAAAACGCACAATGACCGGAAGATTAACGCATATATAAATGACGAACAACGTTGAATTAACTGATATCACCGTATTAGTAACGGAATTGTACCGCGCGTAAAACGTAAGCGCAACGCATGAGAAACTGACAAAACGTTCTGGTCAGTTATCGTTCGTTGAATATACGTTACATCCGTTGCATGTCTGGTAGTAGCCCGACCTTGAATCTGGTTTAACGGACAAGAACGATGCGAACCGAACAAGAACGATGCGAACCGAACAAGAACGATGCGAACCGAACAAGAACGAAGACGAATCGATCAAGTACAGAATAGGGAACGCACAAGTAACGAACAAAACGCATATCAGCGCACTGCTACCGTACATCTAGCGGACAACTTTGTCTGGTGGTGTACATTCTAAAATTTGAACATGCTCAAAACCTTCCACCGGATGAAACGAACATCGCCGGACAAGGAGCACAGGCGCCGCATGAGGAACGGGATTGAAAAAAAAATATACGTTGGACGTCCGTCAACGCTATACGTTATTGTGTAACTTAGACTTAAGTTTCTAATGTTTTATTAAGCAAACAACAAGTTTGGCACTTCTGTCATAACCGAAATTAATGAAAGTAAGAATGTACATGCATCTGTAGGTATCTTTTATGGAATCCAATTTACAAAAAAATATAATGAATAAGTAGATACTTTTGTTGTTACCATACCTCAGTTGTTTTGCCAGTACAAAATCCTGTATAATACATGTTACATATCCTTACTTTTTCAATTTGTACTGATCTATTTTAAAAAAAAAGTTACTATCATCTTGTTGACAGTTTTATTGTTAGATATACTGGGAGCCGTTCAGTAGTTGCAGGCGGCGGCTCAGAATATATGTAGATGTACATGCCTGTCTGAGGCTAGAACTGGGTATTTTTTACGAAACAGTTTCTAATATATACATTATACTTTCTATGTTTTAATAAAACAAATAGTGAGACAGTTCGGAGAAATACTGTCAATATTGGCTCTCGGTTGACAATATCCTGATAATTTCACATTTACTGAAACAAAGTGTTCGTATATTATTGATAACGCATTGGTATGTACAAATTAATTATTTTTATGGTGGTGGAAATCCCTAAAGAGTACAAACGAGTCACGTGTTTGCTGCCTCGTGCTAAGGAATATTTTTGCACGCTATTTTTAATGTCACACCAAAAAGGCTACTGCTTTCTGCACTCCGGTCAGCGGGACCTTTCTTCGTAACAACCCATCCATATGTTACATATCAAATCTTGATGAAGTTTTCATGAAACCGCATTTGGCTACGAAACAAAATAAAATTAAATCAAATTGTGCAGTTCCGAGTATCATCTATGAACAAGTCTTATTTCGCATCTTCTCTTAACTCAAAACGTTGCAAACAACGCTAACAAAAGAAAAAACAAACAATGCTTCATCATAAGTAAGTGTTTACAGAATATTCATTTTTACGAATTGCTGAAATTGCCGTCAGTTTTAAAAAATTCGTTGTATATTTCACAAAATGGTCCAAATTTGTTTTTTATTATTATTACCTGCGGCCTGGAGGCCGCATGTATATTGGAATACAACAAGTAGTGTAGCACATGGGGACTGGGTGATTTCACGTGACTTTTTACCGATAAGCGATTGGCTTATCGCATTTATGGAACGCCGTTTTTGCAATATAGCTGGCACTCTGTATGATATATAGAGAATTTTTTGTGACCTGAATTCCTCATTCATTATTTCATATAATTTATTCAAACTTTCAGCAATGATCAATATTGATACCTAGTTGTGCATAAGGGTTTTTGTGTTAATTGCTCTTCAGTTTCCTGGATTATGGTCCTGTGTTGTCAAATAAGTCCAGGTGAAGGCATGAATCACATTTTGTGAAAGCTCTAGTATTATAGTATTTCAATATAGTCAAGGAATGTGACCAGTTGAGCTAAAAGTTATGTTATACATGAAAGGGAAATATAGTTATTTTTGCTCGAAACAATTACTTTAAGAATTAAGAAATACATATTTCATAGATCTACTTGTAAATCATGTAGAATGGAGTAATATTTCCTTCATTTAAGCGTAATGGTAAAATAAAAAAATCAAGTACGTTATTCACCCGTAAGTTAATTTTTAGGCTGAGTGGTCACACATACATCCATAACAATGTCTGGTCTGTGTAACTTCTGGCCGCAGGAAATCTTTCGACTTGTTATTTCTTTGTGTTTCTACTTGTTATTATCAATACATTCGTTTTGTGTTACTGCGCATGCGTTAAACGTATCCTTATTTCCGTGTGTTCTTTAGGTTATAACACACTAAATAGTTGTTCTTTATTCTATATGAAATTGACCCATTTCCAATGACCGCAGCACACATCAGGACCCATTTTAAATTTCTGTAACTTACATTTTCTTGAAGAATATTGTCAGTGATAACTAAAAATCAAAAGAAAAGTGGGGGTCATGTTTGATGCAAGAAAAATAATTTCAGTGAAACACACAAACTGCAAATCAGCTAAAAAATGAGACCCCAAATTATACTGGTGGTGTATGATCTAAGTTTCCATGAAAAATTTTGTCATGTTGTTATTTCATTATGAAAATGCTACCTACATGTCAAGCATAGACCTGTCATGTGATTTTAGCAAAAAAAATGCAAAGAAAATAAGGAAAATAGCTCTCCTGAGCAAAAAACTGAGGACTATTTGTGTCCGCCATTATGCGACTACCATTTATTTTTCGCGCCATTTTTCTATTTAGTGTCTGTATGCCTTTAGAGGTGGCGCAATGGAACATGTTACTTTTTAACTTACTACATGTATATCATATATAATTGATATACAAAGCAAACTTAACTATTCTATTCGGGATTTTGTATACTTTTTAAGCTAACATGTTACATCATTTAAACATTAGGAGATTTATGATATCAAAGATTTCGTTTCAAAGATTTAAAATGTATTGTTACTCATTGTTAATGTTATCGTCTATTAAATAGAGTTTTGAAAAACATATGTCAAATACATTCATATATTTACCTCTCATCTATAAACGAGTACTACAAGATTAAAATCGATCCTAGTTAACTAATTCAAAATATTATTTAAAATATTTATATACATATTAGATTGCTTAAGTTACTCAAAACCTAATATGTTATATAAAAATAAAGCAATAATTGACCAATCCTTTATGTGTAATGTTCTCCCAGACCTTCTCTCTCCATACTTGTTGCGATATACTTTACATCGTATTATTCTTTAACTTCAAATGTACTTATATCTATCAAGCTATTATTATTATCCTTAATTTACTCTCAAAGATATTTGATGCTTTAAAGTTACATTTACTTATCATAATCTTACAAAGTTCTTACCAATATTTTGCGTCCATATTTTAGTACCATGGATGTTTTGATACGCTCATTGGAATACTATAGCCTAACAAGGTTTTTTTTTCAAGTTTTCAGGACGTTAGTTCAACCTCACTTGAGTTGCTATTTTTTTAAAGTTATGTTTCACCTTTTAAATATTATTCAATTTGTTGCATAAACAGTTTTTAAGAATTGATAAGATACTAAATATATAAGAGACCAGAGGAGAATAAAATCTGAAATCATGTCTTCTGATGTTCTTCCAAAAAAATGGAGCTTTGATTATATTCTAGTTAGATGTTATATTTATTATGATGAAGAATTTCTGTAAACTAAATAGGTACAACACTAACGATAAGGAGTCTGAATGGAGTAACTGTGATTGTTTTTATAACATCACATTAATTACTATAAACATTTGTTGTTAATGCTAAAAAGGTAACAGTCCTGAAAACATATATTTTGTATTGTCTCAATTTGCAGATTTTCTAAAGTAAGAACTGCTAGATGAATATTTTGGAAATTAATGCTACCATATTTTCTACTGCTAATTCGGGGCTATTAACGCCAAGAGACCGCGCCTACACTTAGACAATGCACATGTACATGTATGCGATAAGTGAAAATCAGAAGGTTTTGCAGTGACTGCCGAACATTTAGCTAGAAATGTTCCCAATTTTGTCATTCTACATGTAATTAGCAATAAATTATACAATATTTCGTGTCAGTCAGATGTTTTAAAAGTTTGTTTTGGATTTTGGATTCGCACATATTATTTTACTGTGACTGGCTATAATTATACCATTTTCGCACATATTATTTTAATGTGACTGGCTATAATTGTACTATTTTCGCACATATTATTTTACTGTGACTGACTATAATTGTACTATTTTCGCACAGATTATTTTACTTTGTTTGGCTATAATTGTACTATTTTCGCTCACATTATTTTACTGTGACTGGCTATAATTGTACTATTTTCGCACATATTATTTTACTGTGGCTGACTATAATTGTACTTTTTTCGCACATATTATTTTACTGTAACTGGCTTTTATTGTACTATTTTCGCACCTATTATTTTACTTTGACTGGCTATAATTGTACTATTTTCGCACATATTATTTTACTGTGACTGGCTACAATTGTACTATTTTGCACATAGTATTTTACTTTGACTGGCTATAATTGACCTAATTTCGCACAATTATTTTACTGTGACTGGCTATAATTGTACTATTTTCGCACATACTATTTTACATCGACTGCCTAAATTGTACTATTTTGCACATATTATATTTTACACACATTATTTGATATTTGTTTTAGTAAAGGTATGGTTCCGTCTCTGTGGGGCTTGTGCATAATCAATCCTATACCAAAATCTTCAGCTAACGATCCGAGAAACCCGTTGTCATACAGAGGTATTTCACTGGCTAACTCGATGTACAAATTTTATTGCAATATATTAAACACTAGGCTTAGTAAATGGGCAGAGGATAACTTTAAAATTGTAGATGAACAGAATGGATTCAGAAAAAGGCGTAGCACAATAAATCAATTGTCTACGTTGACTAGCATAATAGAAACAAGGAAAAGGGGTAGACAATCGACTTTTTGTGCGTTTATTGATTTTACAAAAGCATATGATTTAATAAATAGAACCAAACTTTGGGAACGTCTTCAGAATATAGGAGTAACTGGTAAATTATTTTTAGCAATTAAGTCTCTCTATAATACAGTGTCCTCATGTGTTAGAGTTAATGGTTTAAATACCGACTGGTTTGAGGTTAAATGTGGATTGAGACAGGGATGTGTGTTATCTCCCCTTTTGTTTAATTTATATGTCAATGATTTGGCTTTATTTCTCCAGTCGTTTAATGTTGGTATTAAAGTTGATGATGACGTGGTATGTATATTGTTGTATGCTGATGATATTGTTTTAATAGCAGACAAACAAGAAGATTTACAATTTTTATTGGACCAGTTAGATTATTGGTGTGGTAGAAACAACATGAAAATCAATCCTATTAAAAGCAAAATTGTCCATTTTAGACCTAATTCTATTACTAGAGTTGACATTGTCTTCAAGTGGTGATTTTACCTTAGATATTGTCGACAGATATACCTATCTTGGCCTTGTTTTGCATGAACACCTTGACTATAATGTTACTGCTAAAGTTGTAGCCCAGAGTGCAAGTCGAGCCCTTGGACTTTTGACAGCGAAATGCAAAGCAATAGGTGGTTTTACATATGATGTATATACGAAATTATACAACTCATTGGTTTGGCCTGTTATTGACTATGGATCAGCTATTTGGGGCCTGAAATCTTTCTCATGTATTAATGCTATACATAATAGAGCCATGCGTTTCTTCCTTGGCGTGGGGAAATATACACCAAATGCAGCAATTGTTGGTGAAATGGGATGGGATCCTCCAATAGTCCGACAATGGAAGACTATATGTTACTTGTGGTGCCCTATGTCTTCTCTTCCATTCCGTAGAATAAATAGACGTGTTGCACTCTGAGCTCAGTCTAAAGCTAGTTCTAGATGTAGAAATTGGTTCTATACTGTAATGAATAGACTTACTAGTTTGGATTGTCACGTATACAGTACTATCAACCAACATATAGGTAAAAACATGTTATTTGATATAGTAAAGCCCAAGTTAATGGACGAATTCATTAACGAGTGGAAATTATCTATTAACAGAGTAAATGGTATACGTAATGTAGGCCGTAATAAATTACCCACATATTCTCTGTTTAAATCAAATTTTGTTGTTGAACAATATTTTAAAATGATATTACCCCACCAACATCGGTCAGCTTTCAGTAAATTTCGGTGTGGAATGGCACCGTTAAGAATTGAAACTGGTCGATATGAAAATCTTAATGTTATAGACAGAAAGTGCACTTTTTGCAATGCTACAGAAGATGAATGTCATGTCTTGTTTAATTGTCATATATACGGAGAATATAGGCAAGAACTTTACATGAAAGCAGAGCATGTATGTCCTGCTTTCTCAAACATTACCGATATTGACAAACTGGTTTATTTATTTTCAAACCCACAATTGATAAGGATTACTGCCAAAACCTGTTTTAATATTTTACGTAAGCGATCTCTTATAATGTGTAAATAATGTCCCTGTATTTCTTAGTTAAATAATTGTGTATTTATATAATACATATAGATGTTGTTAATCAGGCCCTCTTTAATATGATTAAAGAGGATATCGATACTTAAAAACATTTTTGAATCCGTACGCGTTAGCGTCTTTTTTGTATCTCAGTGTTTTAAATAACAACTGCATTTGAAGTGATTTTAATGTCGATTAGCAGCATCTATGTGGTTTTTAACATATGTATATTTGTTTGAATAGCAGGTCTTAAGTGTATTAAATAGAAGTCTCCTATAATTCTTATTTAGAATGGTCATACATGTATTTGTACAATTAATATGTAAATGTGATATATGTACAATGTATATGAATGAGACTTGAATAAACAATAAAAAAACTATTATTTTACTGTGACTGGCTATAACTGTACTATTTTCGCACATATTATTTTACTTTGACTGGCTATAATTGTACTATTTTCGCACATATTGTTTTACTTTGACTGGCTATAATTGTACTATTTTCGCACATATTATTTTACTTTGACTGGCTATAATTGTACTATTCTCGCACATACTATTTTACTTCGACTGGCTAAATTGTACTATTTTGCACATATTATTTTACTGTGACTGACTATAATTGTACTATTTTCGCACATATTATTTTACTTTGACTGGCTATAATTGTACTATTTTCGCACATATTATTTTACTTTTACTGGCTATAATTGTACTATTTTCGCACATATTAGTTTACTTCGACTGGCTATAATTGTACTATTTTCGCACATATTATTTTACTTTGACTGACTATAACTGTACTGTTTTCGCACATATTATTGTACTTCGACTGGCTATAATTGTACTATTTTCGCACATATTATTTTACTTTAACTGGCTATAATTGTACTATTTTCGCACATATTGTTTTACTGTGACTGACTATAATTGTACTATTTTCGCACATATTGTTTTACTTTGACTGGCTATAATTGTACTATTTTCGCACATATTATTTTACTGTGACTGGTTTTTATTGTACTATTTTCGCACATAATGTTTTACTGTGACTGCCTATAATTGTAATATTTTGGCACATATTATTTTACTGTGACTGGCTACAATTGCACTATTTTCGCACATATTATTTTACTTTGACTGGCTACAACTGTACTATTTCCGCACATATTATTTTACTGTGACTGGCTATAATTGTACTATTTTCGCACATACTATTTTACTTTGACTGGCTACAATTGTACTATTTTCTCGCACATATCATTTTACTGTGACTGCCTATAATTGTGATATTTTGGCACATATTATTTTACTTTGACTGGCTACAATTGTACTATTTTCACACATATTATTTTACTTTGACTGGCTATAATTGTACTATTTTCGCACATATTGTTTTAATGTAACTGACTTTAATTGTACTATTTTCGCACATATTATTTTACTTTGACTGGCTATAATTGTACTATTTTCGCACATATTATTTTACTGTGACTGGCTTTTATTGTACTATTTTCGCACATAATATTTTACTGTGACTGGCTATAATTGTACTATTTTCGCACTTATTATTTTACTCCGACTGGCTTTAACTGTACTATTTTCCCACATACTTTTTTACTGTGACTGGCTTTTATTGTGCAATTGGCAAATTAGACAGTCATCAAACGTGTGTGATTTTTGCCTGATACAATTATTTATGAAAACACACCTACACCATTCTCGACATTGAATTCCACATTCATAGTTGTTTTCCATATGACCTTTAAGGCAATTTGTTTGTGTAGCAATTTATTACTCTGTCACTAAGAATTTCGGAAAATGTATGAATCATATCGATTCATCTATAACAAATATGTTAAAATATCTACACTTTTAAAAACTAGAATGTCATTTATCAATCCGAAATACAGCATGGACAAAATCAAAAGATATTCTACAAAGTCATGTTTATTCATGTGGTGATTTATAAAAAAGGTAGCTTCCTTGAAGGTTTTGTGCATCTTTTTATTCATCAACAAATATCTAAAAGATAAAATCAAGGACATTCATATGTAATTTGACTATATAATATAATAGCAAATATGTTTGAACTGTTCGTTAAATTTCCCAGTTCGCGAATACATCATCAATTTAATGACTTTGTATGAAAATTTTCTTGAGGTCCAAATTTTATTCAAGACCGTTTAGCAAATATCAAGCATCATGACCCTATCATTTTATTTGACGAACCTTTTCAGTACATTCTTATGATTCTGAAGTGCTTTTTTTTTCTAAAGAATGAAAAAGGATTTAGTCAAATTTACATCGCAGAAAATATTTTAATGAAAACATGCAGAACGAACCCAACACAAGTAGGTGTTATCACAATTCTTTTTGTTCATTTTTTGCAGCCAGCTATGAAACTTGCAATGTATTTAAGAGTCCTGTTATGGAAGTATTCCTCAGCATGTTTACAATTTTAAAAAGGCCTCGTTATGTCTCACAGAATTTAAAATATTATAGTTTACAAAATTGCCCCTAGTTCTACTTTGCCCCAAGATATTATTTCAGAGAATGCCATCATCCAGATCAGTAGAAGCGCCCAAAAGGCCAGCAATATAGCTGCCTCGCATGGCAGAATTTATTATTACGCGGAGATTGACCAACAGCAGCGAGGGACAAGTGATTCTAAGTTAAAATACATAACATTGCTATGCCTCTGGTTTAAATGTTCCCTTCTGTGAGCATATAACACAAAATACATACCCTCAAGGGATCCAATAAACTATTTTGCAGACATTGCTCATTTAAATTTGTTTGTTGTTTTGTGTTTCCAAGGAGAACGACGTCTTCCTTTGTGTTCCAGTTGAGAAGTGTAATGAAATTAAACATTTCCCTTTCAACGATTGCTGTATAATCATAATAGAAATCTGGATACTGACATGTACGTTTCACTTCACTTTTATTTAAGCCATTACATAACAAGCAATGTACATTCCTGAAATTGTTGTATACTGATTCATATGATAAGCAAGCCTGCTCCAAATGACTATCGTACGACTGCCATTGCCCTGTAAAATTACAACGATCAATAAATGTCCTGTCACATGTTTTCATTGCCCAGGGAATCGCGTCGATTTTTTCTGGTATTTTAAACAATACATTGCAACCGTCCTCGTCTCCTGGGTCTGGTATAACGGTTAAGTCGCGAATATATGTTATATTTCTTGTTGCATCTTTACATTCAATACTTATACGCCCAAAAACTAAACTATCCAACTCAACTTTGTGACAAATAGCACAGAAAATATTTTTGTAAATGGAATCAGTTAAATTATCGTATCCAGGAAGAATATATCTTAACGGCACATCAAACGATACTGCGTGATACTCTCGTGCACATTTTGCTGCAATTTCAGTATCGTTATATTTGTACGGACATTTTGAAATCATTTCTAAAGACCGTCCGTTTGATATTCTAGTATCATAAGGTCTATATTGTGCGTCGACGCATTGGTGTATTTCTTTAGCTTCATAGATTTTTTCTTCGTTTTCGAAATCCACTGATATATCTGGACAGCAGTTCCGTCCACAGTCTATATCACATCTACACGGGTTACAACACGGTAGAGCCATTCCAAATATAATTTCATCCGGTTTTGACACGTTAGTGTAACAAGTGTCTGTGTAAGGACAAAGCTCTAAATATTCCTTTGTCCTCCTTTTAATTATATTGTTTCCACTGACATTGTTATCTCCTGATGTATTTAGTTGCCCATTTATCATAAAAACAAATGTAAAGAGAATTTTTAAGCTACTCATTTTCATGGGAAGAATTGGTTCTGCAGCAAGAAAAACTCTAACACACTATGGTTCGTTTCCCATGTGATCTTATAATTTCAGCAAGATGTTCAGTTATGGAACTGATATTGCTCGCCTTGCATACAATACTTCTACAGCAATGTTAAAACCTGCGTGCATACCACTATTCCTTTGTGTCTACATGTATCAGAGACGTGTGACCGTAGACGTCTGTATTCAGTACATCATCTCCGAGAACATAAGCCACACCCTCGGAATTCAAACCTTTAACTCCTCATACGTTGTACCTATTTATTTGACCGTAGGGTTTCGTGGTGAATTGTTTATGAATACAGCAGAAAGAACAAATTTAGATGACACCATTTAATGCCTTTTGATGTATAGATGATGTATGAAGTCAAAACTTTAAAACGAAATTAAGTGTGGAAAACTAGAAAATATTGAGATAAGAAACATTCAAATACAACAACAAGCCCTAGTGATGCAGGTGTATGACCCTGACATTGCTTATTGGGACTTCTTCTTTTTATTACTCTTTTATAAGAGTGAAGAAATGAAATATATCACATGGTCCTAAAAGAACCGGAAAATACAACAAAGCAATGAGTCCAGGTAAAAGGAGACGTTTTACAGCCACTACAGGTACTTCAAACGTTAATAAAATTCTATAAAAATCATTTGTGAGGTAAAGAACGTAGCCAAGCAAGATAACAGCAGACCCGGGTGTACTCCAAGTTTCAGGCGAGCTAGAACAAGGTAACAGCAGACTCGGGTGTACTCCACGTTCCAGGCGAGCTAGAGCAAGATAACAGCAGACTCGGGTGTACTCCAAGTTTAAGCGAGCTAGAAGAAATTAGGGCCAAAGTAGTAGTACTAAATTGCTTTAACCCTTGTCCTTTATGTTGTAAATGTTAACGGTGTCATTTATATAAAATTGACGAAAATGACTATATAAACCACGTGTAATTTACATGTTAATGTAATGGAGCAATTATCTAAACAAACGCTCGAGATTGGATTTCAACATATTCTGTGTTACAAGTGTACCTTACAGAATGAAGATAGTTTGCTTAAAAATTCGGTTCTCTTTAATAATATTAATCAGATCGGTCCCTATCTTGTATTAGAGAATGATCAGACAATGACAATTTATCAAATGTTTTTTCTCTATTGCACACTGTATGTTTTTCTATAGTTAAAGATTATCTTGAAAAAGTCAATAAATGGTATCTGGACATTGAAATTTCAGAATTCATAATAATTGTCTATATAGTCAATTATGTTTGCGTGTTTCTTCTCTTTAGATGGGCGTTAAAAGTTCATTTTTATGGAGTTGTACATAAAAGCTAAAATAGTGAAAGCTGAATGTAGACCGGTTAATAAGAAATTTATTTGCATGAGTATGAACTGTGCAGTCACGTCTGAACCACCTGATTATTACTGAATGTCAGTTTTCGTTTGTTCTGTAACACTTAAGTGCAGTTCAGCACAGTTAACTGATGCAAGTCTGATCTGCCAATATAAAAAAAAATGTTTATTTTTGCGCTTTTTGACCAACCAAACAGAGGTATTTTCGGATGTGTTAGTTGAAATTTTACAACTGTCAAACGTGCGTCCAGATAATCGCTGAAACATTCTAACATTCTTTTATATTTCCAAATTCAAATGAATCTGAATTTGATTAGTATTAATTTAATTGCTAGGGGATTCTCTACAATATATAACAGGATTTTCTTTGATCAACGGTAGTGCTGTACTTAAATAAATAACTAGAAACATAAAATGATAACCATATGAAAGCGTATTTGGTTACGGGTTATGAAAACTGGAGAGTATTAAACTCATCCAAGATTTTATTAAGGCCAACATTCTGACCAAGTTTCATTAAGTTTGGGCCAAAATTGTGACCTCTAGATTGTTAACAAGCTTATCCTTTGATTTGATCTGGTGACCTAGTTTTTGACCCCAGATGACCCAATATCAAATTCTACCAAGATTTTATTGAGGATAACATTCTGACCAAGTTTCATTAAGATTGGACTAATATTGTGACCTCTAGAGTGTTAACAGTTAAATTGTTGACGACAGACGGACGGACGACGACGGACGACGGACACAGGGCGATCACAAAAGCTCACCTTGAGCATTTTCGTGCTCAGGAAGTGAGCTAAAAAACAATAACAGCATGCTCCACTATTCGAAGGCAATTGTCAATATGAATGAATTTCGGTTATTGAACTGAAATAATGATTCAAGGATTATTTGACTTGATTCTATGATCTCGCTTTAAAACACTGAATAGATATAAGAAGTTTTCAACCCAGTACCGCCCTTAGCTTTGACAAGAGCCACTTGATGGTAAAATTTTAACCGTTATTTTCTTACTACAAAAAAGGGACATAACTTTGCCAAAACTAAAGTAAGTGTTATGGAACTTGATGCTTTTACCTTGCTTTACAACCCTGAAGACATGTGAGAAATGTTAACCCAATGCCCCCATTAGTTTTGGAGATAGCAACTTGCATGCAAACACAACAATATCTATGCACAAGAAAGAGGGCATAACTTGTCCAAAATTAAGGTTATGGGAATTTATGCTTTGACCTTCCTTTACATCACTGGAGACATGTATGGAAGTTTCAGTCCGACATCTGCATTAGTTTCCGAGATAATAACTTGCATGCAAAACATTAACCAGCTTTAACAGTGGGGCATAACTTGGCAAAAGTTCAAGTAAGAGTTATGGAAGTTGATGCCATGTCCTTTACAACATGGAAGACATGTGTGAAGTTTCAACCCAGTATCTGCATTAGTTTAAAAAATTTGCATGCAAAACTTTAACCCTAAAAAGGGGAAGTAAGGGTTATGAGGTTTGTGATATGTTGATGCTGAGCGCAAATAACCAATCTGCGCTATTTACCAAATGCGCAGCGCAAATAACAAATGTAACTTTATATATAAGAAATTTGCATTTCGTGTTTGATAAATCATGCAGTTGGTCAATTTATTAATAAATATACAGACGTCAAATGCTGAATATCTCGGTACTTAAATTAGGTGTCATAAATTTGTTTCTACATCAGTAAATTCACGGCAGTCGGTCACCAGGTTTTAATACCTCCAATCTTATACAAGATGCAATAAAACCCAAACATGCGTGAAGGTGTGATTTCCTCCAGCTTGCACACGTCGTCCCCAGGTATGTTTTAGGCTATTTTTAATATTATGCTAACAAGAAATAAGAAACGTCTTGTAAACATCTGTAGATATATAAAAGAATCTGTGACTATAAGACATAATACCCTAACAAATCTTGCTGTTTCTTAATCTATTACTGTTTGGTATTTTATAGCATGTGATCAGGCACGTGTCCAGGTGGGGGGCCAGGGGGCCCGGCCCCCCCCCCCCCCCCCCCCCCCCCCCCCCCCCCCCCCCCCCCCCAGCTGGCTGGCTAGTTACGATTTTTATTACTATGGGCCCCTCAATTAACAAATTTATACACCAGCGCAACTGGCTTGATTTGACAGCAATACACAGGCTAAAGAGCCATAAAACCGTGTCCAGTAGTGGAAATTAGCCCCAGGCATGTCACAGGTAAAAGTTTATTTGTGCATGCTTCATTGATCGGTACTTGATTGGGTAGTGGAGAAACTGTTATGTTTTTTACTCTTTGGAAGTGTTATAAAATGATCATTACATTGTTGGTTTTGTTAAGTAAATCATAAAATGAATCTGAAAATTGAAACATTATGATGGTTGTATTTTGTTTTTACATTAAGGCACATTCCCCAAATTTATTAAATTGATAGATATTTATTCAATCTTTTTATTTTACAACAATTATGAATTTGAAACTACTGTATCAATTTTACTCTTTTGGGTCCAATAACCTTACTTAAAAACTCTCATAGTTTTAAAAGTAGTTTCTCAGTAAATCTTAAAAAACGCATCTAAAACTCGTTACTTATGAGGGGTTTTCCCATAAAAATATCATTTAATATGTGCTGTGATGTTATAGTTTGTACAGTCAAAGAAGTATAAAATACACATCTATTTATTTTTATTGATCTTTGGTACAGTTAAGAGTTCATTGTCATTTGAAATCTGTGATGTAAATAGTAATTGTCATAATACTTCGTTTGTTTTGTTGGAAATCTAAAAACATTTGGCCATTTTGCAAATAGGATACCCTTAATAATTAGACTAGCCACTAGACTGATAATTACGATATTTCTATGATTTTTTTTTTCTTTTTTATGTTCATAGAGACAAAAGCCAGTCTATTCTAGAGATTTTCTAAGAGGACTGATGTTAAAATTGTAATATTGGACATAGTATATAGACTGGCTCAGTTCACTACATGAAATCATAAAAATGTGAAAAAAAATCATCATAGTCTAGGAGCTAGTCTACTTAATAATCATCTTAAAACTTCAACATTTTTTTCAACTGGGTATCATACAGAAAAATAAGTCCATACACTGTGACTGTACAATCATACATACATTGAAAAGGCTTGATGAAATGATTAAAAAGTAGACTTTTCCTTAAATATATAATACATTCATGCATCCTTAAAGGTGTTTCAGGTAGCAGGAAAATGCATCTATTCATGTGCCATATTAAAAAAAATCACAATCGGGAGGGGATACCCCTCCCGAACTCACCCCAGGTTGGGCCCCCCCAGCAAACAAATCCTGCACACCGGCCTGGTGATATTCTCATAAATGTGCTATGTTTATGCAATATATTATATTTTTTGTTTGCCATGTTTATTATATGATGTATGTTAAATGGCCAAAGGCAGATTTAATTGCCGATTTTGCTAATAAGTTGATTGATATAATTTTCTACTTCACCCGAGCACACACTTAATTAATAGTGTGTAGTATTTATAGTAGCTATTTCAGTCTCCTATGATTTTTTAATAGAATGGTTTTGCATATGATTTGCATATGATTTTATGTTCCTATAAATTGTAAGCGTGAATTGTATTTTAAAATGAGAGGTAAATAGAGTATATATATGTACATTTAATCATGTACCTGCTCGGTCACTTACTTAACATACGTACATTCATGTAATCACACAGTCTCTTACTTAACACCCATACATGTATTATATACTCACTTGGTCACTTACTCAACATCTGTATACTCACTCAGTCGCTTACTCAACATAGGTACTTTCACGCACTCACTTGGTCAGTTACTCAACATTCGTACACTCGTACTCACTCGGTTAGTTACTCAACATTCGTACATTCATGCACTCACTCAACATATGTACATGTATTATGCACTTACGAGGTCGCTTACTCAACACTACATTCATGCATTCATTTGGTCACTTACTCAGCAGCCGTACATTTATGTACTCACTTGACCAGTTATTCAGCATTCATACATTCATGTACTCACTCAACATTTGTACATTCACTATGTACTTATTTGGTCACTAACTCAACATCCGTACACTCATGCACTCACTTGATCACTTCTAAACATCCATACATGTACGTAGTCACTCGGTCAGTTATTCAGCATTCATGTACACGCGCAGCACCTGTGCCTGTATCCATGTACTCACTCGCTCGGTTACTCGATATTCGTGCATTCATGTACTCACTCAGCACCCGTACATATATTATGTACTTGCAGCTCAGCTTCTAGCTAGTTCCACCTTGAACAGAGATTTTATTCATACTGGTTTTATAAAAGCACATTTGAATATGTATATTGTCTCTTGTAGTTCTAGTTAGAACGGTCATTTACAATACAATTGTTTTATGCTGTATGTATATTTAAATGTTTGTAAATGAATGAGACGTAAATAAACTATAAAACTAAAACACTTTGCAAAATATCGTTTTTATTATAATGAAATATCTTGAAATTTCACAATAATATTCTTTTTACCAACGGGAGCATATCTCTCAACATGTCTAAGATAAAAAATGAAATAAAAAAAGTCACAGAATTAAAAGAAAAATTCTGACAGATCTTATCTATATTATTATTATTATTATTATTATTATTATTATTTTATAGTACAAAATCGATCGAATAAAGAGTAGACCTAATTTTCATCAAAACGTAAACGAAATTTTATATTTTGTAGCTGCGCAAGATATGCGTTCGTTTCCCTGCGCTAAATGAAAATCTGGAAATTACTCTGATAACTTGAACATCTTTTATAAATCATATTACCTTTTACTTTGATTTACGATTCCAGACTAAAACTATAGTTTTTTTACAAGTCTAAATGGATCTATAATGTTACACCTGTAACTTGCGTGGGAGGTCGGTCCTGTGCTAATAGCAAAGTTTGAAATTACACTGTATTTCAAATACATTTCATTCATAAAACATACTATTTATGTAACTTTCAAATGAATACTGTAGAAAAATGAATAGAAAAAGAGTGATTTCTGTCATAACGAGTACGAAATATTACATTTTTTATCTGCGCAAGATGTGTGTCTGCGCTAATAATAAATCTGGAAATTACTCTGATAACTTGAATATCTTTTATAAATCATATTAACTTTTACTTTGACTTACGATTACAGACTAAAACTATAGAGCTTGTTTTTACAAATCTAAATGGATCTATAATGTTACACCTGTAACTTGCGTGAGAGGTCGGTCCTGCGCTAATAGCAAAGTTTGAAATTACACTGTATTTCAAACATATTTCATTCATAAACATAGTATTTATGTACCTTTCAAATGAATACTGTAGAAAAATGAATAGAAAAAGAGTAATTTCTGTCATAACGAGAACGAAATATTACATTTTTTATCTGCGCAAGGTGTGTGTCTGCGCTAATAATAAATCTGGAAATTACTCTGATAACTTGAATATCTTTTATAAATCATATTAATTTTTACTTTGATTTACGATTACAGACTAAAACTATAGTTTTTTTACAAACCTAAATGGATCTGTGATGTTACACCTGTAACTTGCGTGGGAGGTCGGTCCTACGCTAATAGCAAAGTTTGAAATTACACAGCATGTACGCAGGAGGTTACTAGTACACTTCAAGTACGCAGCACAGACTCTGAAAATTTAAGGAGTACACTGCATGTACGCAGGAGGGACTTGTACAAGAAAATAGTACACTGCATGTACACCGCAGATACTTTGAAATTTGTGCAGTACACTTCATATATGCGGGAAAGACTTGTACAATTTCTTTTGGCATTTATATTTAGTTATTTTTTTTTATAAGTTAAAGTCTGAAGTAAACTTCATATACGCGGGAGGGACTTGTTCATTTTCTTTTGGTGTTTATACTTTGAATTTTTTTAGGTAAGAGTCTGAAGTACACTTCATGCAGGAAGGATTTGTACATGTTTTTTTTTGGAAGCAAGAACTTGATTTCCGAGTAACTTTTATCTTAGTTCAGATTACTGGTATTCTGAACAATGAAAATTTGCCAGACTATTTGCAATGTTCATTTGTGAAGCTTACATCTTAGTGATTTCTGAGCTGCACCTTGCATGCAGTGTAAAAATATATTCTTTTTCATTTTGAATTAATCCTGGAGCTTTCTAACTTGGATAATTGAAAAGCCTTATTTGAACTTCGTTGCATTACATTTTGTAATACATGAAATAATTACCAAGATAATGCCTCAACAGCGCCCTAATGAGAAGAATTAATAGCTCTCACTGTTATTTGAATACTCTTAAGCAAAACACCATTCTATCATGTTTTATAAAGGCTTTAATGCTCATTATGTTAACTAATTAAGGCCTCACCAAATTAAAAAGTTGTTCATCGGATTTGCCGCTCGTATATTTTCAGAACGTTTTCGGCTAATTGTGCTCGCCCCATTGGAAAAAATCAATCCAAAAGTTTTTGGTGCGCTACTTTTTACGGACGTAAAAGTGTATAAATGCTTATATAATTCCAGTCCTAGATTGTTCTCAAATGGATTTTAATCAAAATAAATACATACTACGCACACATCGTCTATAATAAATCATAACACTTATATTTAGTTGCATTAAAGTTGTTTCCCCTTGATGCAGTTACGCCATTTTCTTCAAATGTTTACCAAATTACATGCTACAAAAATTGATTTATTTCATTGAAAAGTGGATGAAGAAAAGCATACTAATTTATTTGATAACATCAATCTACATTATTTTGGTAAGGGTAAATACTTATTGATGCATGTCACTTATCTTTTTTTCTGTCCAAATGATCAGCATTTGCATACGAAAGTTGGTGGGGTAAGGAATTTACATTATCACAGCAGTTTCGCCACAAGAGTACACAGCATGTATGCAGCAGGAGTACACAGCATGTACGCTGCAGGACTCGGGCCAGGAGTACACAGCATGTACGCCGCAGGGGTAATACACCGCAGGCTCATTTGCATGTGAAAAGTGTATGTGCCGCATACATGCTGCGTACTATTTCCTGCATACTAAATTCCTCCAGCGTACATCCTGTGTACTATGTAGTCCACAGCATGTACGCAGCAAGTAGTACGCGGCAGAGCTCATTTGCATGTCAAAAGTGTACTACAAACGTACTATTGGTGTATATGCGGTGTATATCCTGCGTACTATTTAAAGCCCTTGATTTCAGTACACATCATGTACGCATCATATACGCTGTATGTACACAGCAAGAGTACGCAGCAGGCCTTTTTCTTCTGTAAGGGCCTACATCTAAAGAAATTTTCATCGATAAATAGCTAATAAAATTCAAAACATGAAAAATTCTTGGCTGAATATGGATTGGAACTTCACGCACTTGTTTACTTTATGAGCTGATAAGCACTGTGAAGGTTCCATAACCCTTTTTTACAAAATTATGCCCCTTTTTCGACTTTTGTATTCATTCAATTGACAAGGCTGTTAAATAGTCGAGCGTTACTGTCCTCTGACAGCTCTTGTTATATATATTAAGGGTTATATTATGTTATGGTCTCCAATGTCCATCCGTCCGTCTGTCCGTTAGCAGTTCCGTGTCTGGGCCATAACTTTGTTACTGATCGTGGGATTTTCAAATAACTTAACCACAAATGATCAACACAAGAGTCGATGTGTCACAGGCCATGACACACTGGGGAAAAGGTCAGATGTCTTTTTTCCATGCCTGGGCTATATTTATTTCACTTAAATGTTACTGGCTTGTGGTGGGGCAATTTCAAGATCAAATGGCTAATAATTGTCATATTTGTATTTTGTATTTCCTTCAGGCGTATAATGCCCCGCCTGCGGTGCTCTTGTTCTGATTTTCCATAAGGATTGTTGGCATAATGTTTTATACACTTTTTACCAGGTCGAGGAGTTAGAACAACAGTTGATACGTATAAAGGTGACTTTCTGCTAACATACCATGGAGAATTGATCAGTGGTGAAGAAGGTGATCAACGAGAGATAGAGTCTGACTCGGTCTTCCGTTACTTCTTTTTTTTTTCAAAGGAAAACAGTGGTGGTAAGTAGATTATTTCTTGTTATTCCCATTTTCACAACAGCAGATTTTGGTCTGATGATTTATAGTGATAATGATAAGAAAATCTTCAGAGAATAAGGATGTATCAAGGATGTTAATTCCTTTTTCTGAAAGTTCAGTTTTGGTTGAAAAGGATATTTTTTGTCTGGGTAATATAAATAATCGTCTCAAAATTTGGAAAGAAAACTCTTCCCTGTAATGCAATTTTCCAATCGCCGGTTGTCAGTCAATGTCCAAATTGTCCAATAATTGGATTATTAGCTAACCTGAGCCAAAGGCTCATGGTGAGCTTTTGTGACCGCTCAGTGTCCGTTGTGTGTCATCTGTCCATCAACATTTTCTAAAAAAATCTTCTTGAAAACCACTGGACAGAATTACACCAAACATCACAACAATGAGTCTTGGGTGGTCCCCTTTCAAAATTTTTCAAAGAATTTAATTCCATGCAGAACTCTGGTTGCCATGCGAAAGGAAAAGCTTTAAAATCCTCTTGTCCAAAACCGCATGGCATAGAGCCTTGATATTTGGCATGTGACATCATCTTATGGCCCTCTATCAAGATTGTTCAAATAATGCCCCTTGGATGAAAAGAGGCCCCGCCCCGGGGGTCCCAAGTTTTACATAGATATATAGTAAAAATCTTTAAAAATCTTGTTTTCTAAAATCACAACACCTAGGCCTTTGATATTTCGCGTGTAGAATTGCCTTGTGGTCCTCTACCAAAATTGTTCAAATTATGCCCCTGGTGTGAAAAGAGGCCCTGCCCTTGGAGGGGTCTCAAGTTTACATAGACTTATATAGGAAAAAAAATTTAAAATCTTTTTGCCTGTAACTGCAAGGCCTAGGCTTTTGATATTAAGTATGTTGCCTTTCCTAGTGTTTCTCTAACGAATTTGTTCAAATTATTTCCCTAGGGTGAAAAGAGGCCCTGTACTTGGGGTACCAAGTTTAACATAGACTTATATAGGGAAAAAAATCAAGATCTTCTTGTCTGAAAGTTCAAGGCCTAGGCCTTTGATATCTGGTATGTAGCATTACCTGGTAGATCTCTAACAGATTTGTTCAAATTATGCCCCTGGGGTGAAAAGAGGCCCCACCCTTGGGGGGGTCACTTGTTATAATTACCCTTACAGAAGCAAGGCTCTGTGGCGTACATGCTGCGTATTTGCTGTGTATATGCCGCAAACACAGTAGTACGCCAGAGGAGTACATTTCACATACACCGCATGCCGCGTACATGCCGCGTACTATTTCGACGAGTACACAGCATGTACGCAGGAGGTCACTAGTACACTTCAAGTACGCAGCACAGACTCTGAAAATTTAAGGAGTACACTGCATGTACGCAGGAGGGACTTGTACAAGAAAATAGTACACTGCATGTACACCGCAGATACTTTGAAATTTGTGCAGTACACTTCATATACGCGGGAAAGACTTGTACAATTTCTTTTGGCATTTATACTTAGTTTTTTTTTTTATAAGTTAAAGTCTGAAGTAAACTTCATATACGCGGGAGGGACTTGTTCATTTTCTTTTGGTGTTTATACTTTGAATTTTTTTAGGTAAAAGTCTGAAGTACACTTCATGCAGGAAGGATTTGTACCTTTTTTTTTTTTTTTTTGGAAGCAAGAACTTGATTTCCGAGTAACTTTTATCTTAATAGCATAGAATAGTTCAGATTACCGGTATTCTGAACAATGAAAATTTGCCAAACTATTTGCAATGTTCATTTGTGAAGCTTACATCTTAGTGATTTCTGAGCTGCACCTTGCATGCAGTGTAAAAATATATTCTTTTTCATTTTGAATTAATCCTGGAGCTTTCTAACTTGGATAATTGAAAAGCCTTATTTGAACTTCGTTGCATTATATTTTGTAATACATGAAATAATTACCAAGATAATGCCTCAACAGCGCCCGAATGAGAAGAATTAATAGCTCTCACTGTTATTTGAATACTCTTAAGCAAAACACCATTCTATCATGTTTTATAAAGGCTTTAATGCTCATTATGTTAACTCATTAAGGCCTCACCAAATTAAAAAGTTGTTCATCGGATTTGCCGCTCGTATATTTTCAGAACGTTTTTGGCTAATTGCGCTCGCCCCATTGGAAAAAATCAACCCAAAATTTTTTGGTGCGCTACTTTTTACGGACGTAAAAGTGTATAAATGCTTATATAATTCCAGTCCTAGATTGTTCTCGGATGGATTTTAATCAAAATAAATACATACTACGCACACATCGTCTATAATAAATCATAACACTTATATCTAGTTGCATTAAAGTTGTTTCCCCTTGATGCAGTTACGCCATTTTCTTCAAATGTTTACCAAATTATATGCTACTAAAATTGATTTATTTCATTGAAAAGTGGATGAAGAAAAGCTTACTAATTTATTTGATAACATCAATCTACATTATTTTGGAAAGGGTAAATACTTATTGATGCATGTCACTTATCTTTTTTCTGTTTTTTTTTTCTGTCCAAATGATCAGCATTTGCATACGAAAGTTGGTGGGGTAAGGAATTTACATTATCACAGCAGTTTCGCCACAAGAGTACACAGCATGTATGCAGCAGGAGTACACAGCATGTACGCTGCAGGACTCGGGCCAGGAGTACACAGCATGTACGCCGCAGGAGTACACAGCATGTACGCCGCAGGGGTAGTACACCGCAGGCTCATTTGCATGTGAAAAGTGTATGTGCCACGTACATGCTGCGTACTATTTCCCGCATACTAAATTCCTCCAGCGTACATCCTGTGTACTATGTAGTCCACAGCATGTACGCAGCAAGTAGTACGCGGCAGAGCTCATTTGCATGTCAAAAGTGTACTACAAACGTACTATCGGTGTATGTGCGGTGTATATCCTGCGTACTATTTAAAGCCCTTGATTTCAGTACACATCATGTACGCATCATATACGCTGCATGTACACAGCAAGAGTACGCAGCAGGCCTTTTTCTTCTGTAAGGGTATGAGTTATATAGAAAAAATTATCAGATCATATTTCCAAAACTGTTTAATTATAATTACCTGATGACCCCAAGCAATTAGGGATCACTTGATTGTGAACTTTACCTACTGACCTACTTTCTTGTTGTTTTTTTTTAAGATACAGCCTTGAAATTTGGATGACATGTACAGTTTTGCACAACAATCTTAAAACTGACTTTCAGTTACCATGAATGTGACTGACCTACCTTCTTAATATTTTAGCATCAATTTGCCATTTGAAACATGTGGCTCATATTCACTCAGATGAGCAATCCAGGGTCATCATGACCCTCTTGTATTTTATAAGTACACTGTAAATAATTGTGCATGTTTTTAGTCCAGTGGATTCACTTTTAAACCTTCAACAAACAACTTTCAACAAATAAGGCGAAGCGATCTCTCAATTGGCAACCATTCCTTGGATATCTAACATGTTAACCATAAATGATTTTGTAAAAATATTTAAATATATTTACCCTCATGCCCAGAAAATTTTATGAAAATTGACCAAAAGGAAAATGTATGCAGCACTTTTCCAATTACTTTTCCAATACCCCCTTGTATGTACTTATTTACTTGATAATTCTGTGTATACTGTACTATGTTAATGTATATAGGTTGAGGCCTACATGGAAGATTGGGTTTACCCAAATGTATAGCCTCTTAAAATAAAGTCTTGACTGATTGACTAACTTACTGACTAACTTACTTTTGCAGCATTGATTCTACCTTGGAAATGAATAGTGGCCAATGCTTGGGTCGACTAGTCAATCATGGAGTACAGAAAGAACAAAACTGCAAAATGAGATGTTTAGAGGTCAATCAGAAACCATACCTGTGCCTATTTGCTGTCAGAGACATCCCAACTGGAGAGGAACTTCTGTATGACTATGGGGTTTCAAATCTGCCACGGAAGGTTTGTTTATCATATTTAATAATTTGTTGATGCCATTGCCTTGAAGAAGCGAACATGAATGGGTCACAAACTATTAACATAACTTTAATTATTAGCCACACCTATGCCCCATACCTGTGCCTTTTTAGCTGGCATTGTTTTGCCCTGGAAAACAGATGTTGAAGTTTTAAGAGAACTTAGTTGTACATAATAATAACTACATGTATGTGATTGTAGGTCTTAATTTTACCTTGTTTGTCTTATGGTAGACATTTTGCTGTACTGTCACTGAATCTATTCTCATAATTCACATTAATTGCTATAAGAGTCATTCTTAATTATGTCCTATTTATATTATTTCTATATTAACATCATTTGAAAGGTAACTTCCCAAACTTGAGTTCATTTGCCTTAGTAGACAACCTGTTACATGGTAGCTGATATAAAAACTATATTAAGTTATTTTTGCATAATTTTTTAGAAAAAGAAATCAAAAGGTAAAGAGGTTTATACAGTTACTGTTTAAAGGGATGTAATGATACTTGGAATGGTAATATTTTGGGGAGTAGGTAGGGGAATATTCTGGTTTAGATTGTCTATTTTTGACTGGGCCATTCCTGTGAAATGCTTTTTAGCTTGACTTTTCCAAGAAAATAAGTTTATATAGTTACCTGAGCATCAGTGTCAGTTGTGTTTGTTACAGTTTTTTGAAAATTTTAATAACTTCAATACTGTCAAAGGTATACAAATGAAACTTGGCATACACATACTTTGGGACTACAGCTACTTTACTTACATGGTCAATGACCTTGGGCCCAAGTATTTTTGGAGGCATGCCTCTTTTATACTTAGAAATAGCCACAAGACCAGTTTAATGATTTTTCAAAGTTTAAAAACTTCGAGACTATCAAAGACTTCCTCTTCAGACCTGCCCCCAGTTTATTACCCAGCACAGAAAAGTCAAGCTTTACAACCTGTTAAGGGGCACTCTTGTTTTCTGATTGTTTATATGATTGATAAATTATTTAGTAAATGGCAAAATCAATTTGACTAACATTACAACCTGCTTGTTATACTTGTTATGTTTTGACCCCGGTGTCCATCTGTCCATCCGTCCGTTAGCAATTTTGTGTCCGGTCAATAACTCTTTAACCCCTTGAAGGATTTTGAAAAGACTTGGTACACTTTCTTAATACTGAGCATCAGTTTGATATTTGGAACATTTACTCATATTACTCAGGTGAGCGATCCAGGGTCATCATGACCCTCTTGTATAGATTTCAGTAAGACCCACCTATGGATAATTAAGACAAGACCCAACTGTTGACTGTATATATTTACAGGCATTGATGAGGCTACTGTTGAAGACAGCCACAGTCCAGAATCCCTAGAACATGAGTCTGAGTCTCTCAAGTTACAGCAAGCCAGTCTGGATAACAAGTGTGCTGATTTGAAGTCTAGGAGTTTCAGCGCAATACCGCTGCAGTCCAAGCCCACTGATGCTGATGTAGAGATGGAGCCAGTCGGTCGGAGCCATGGATTCAGGCTGTCAAATCCTCAAGGTATAAATTATCAATTTTTACTTTGAGGTATCATCTTTAAAAAATTAAATTGTCCAGATTTTGAAAAGATTTGCAAATACCGTTAGTGATTTTTCATGAAGTGCATATGAGGTATTTTCATTTTTGTCGAGCCTGCTTGCTGTCACCTCGACATAGTTCAAGATGTCACAATGGCAGTTCGGTGCGTGTCCTGTCACCTGCGCAAGACTGGTATCCATGGTTTGAATGTCAAGTATATGCATTTTAAAGCTGGTCTGGACATAGTTCTTTACATAGCTTCTGTCCTAACATTGCTTCTGTCTTCAAAAACACAGTTTATGCTTGTGATTGTACAAGATTTTATTTTTCATTTTTATGAGCCCATAATTGACCAGACGCCGGCTGTCAATCAAACCAATAAATCGATAAGCGATCAACCAATCAATGCGCTTGATTCGACGCACACCTCCAGACGGTGTTAATGTAAATATTACCCTCCGACATTGCGATCTCGACATTGATAAAAATTAATGATAAATTCGTTTTGAAAATGATTATATATACAAGTAAAACTTATTAGAAATGGTAAAAAGGTGTCAGTGGGGACTTTGCAAGTCCGATAGTCGCTTCCCAGAATGCCTAGATTATTCCTTTTCCAAAACCTAAGTAAAGTTTTGAGAAGTATCTTCGCTGGATTAAGACTTGTGGACGTCCTCACAGACAATTGAAAGTGGATAAAATCGACGGAAACTACCACATATTTGTATATACAATGGTATTAATATATCTAGCTTTCACTTAATTCACATTTGACCCTGGCGCCATGCGATAAATTAGTCTAAATTTGGCATCGTAGGTGGCTACGAGCTACGGTGTATGTGTTCACATTAAATACGGGCATCGTGCCATATTTTTTTCATTTTTTTTTTTTTTTTTGCAATTTCAGTGCAGTTTTCTTGCAGTCATCGCAGGCTTCCAACGGAACTCTTACGTGCTGGAGATGACCAATATGTATAATCTGAAAAATGTTATGCCATATAAAGGCCGCCGCACGGAAATGATGCGGCCGCTGTAGGCCGCGCGATGATTGCTCAATATCCATGCGATTTCATTCGGTACAGTACTGCAGCAAGCAGGAACCTTGTAGCAGCTCTGCGAGTGCCGTGCGAAGGTCTCAGGTGTCTACAATCTCTGTACGATTTCTTTTAGGCACTTTGTCCACGGAATATCGTGCGTTGGCTGCACGATCAGCGCATGACCTCCTAACGATGCCTGTGCGGAGATTGTGCAATGCCACCTACGACATGTCTACGGTCTACGTGCTTTCAATTTGTTCAAATATGTATAACTTTTCGCTAAACAAAGTCGTTGAGGCTGCGTAGCCCGTATGAAAATCGCACATCCATACCCCCAACCCCCTCCCCCGCCCAACTGCCTCCGCAGTCACACAGAAAGGAGGATACGGGCAGTCTACGGGTTCTGCAGACACATCGTAGGCCAAAGATAAACTAGGCATTGTTGGTTTATTTCTCAGCCATAGCACTTCTTATTTGGCATTTACATAACAAGAAACTGTGAAGAGAAAGTGTAGCAAAAATATGAACTATAAGTGCTACATTATTCGTGCCCAAACTTTTCAGTTGCCTCGATCAACATGTACGTGGAAAGACATCGGTGATGTGAATTCTTTTTAGGTTGAGGGAGAAGGGCTATTTATACCTAAAATGTAAATGTATCATTATCCTTCAATGCACTTTTTCCAGTTTTGCACACGGGGCATAAGTACTGATAGAGTACAAGTCGAGAAAATACTAAGAAAATATCAAACTGAATGATAAACAAATATTTTTATAATAATAAAAACACGCATAAACTTGTCAGAGATTTATTAAAGAAGCAACACACAATTTTCAACAATAAATATCATCAGTAATTGTCGTCGTGTAGACTTCTTCCGTCTTCTTTTGTCTTCTGAATATACATGCTTTCTCAACTAATTCCGTCCCCGAATGTCGGAAAATCCCAAAACTATCAATGTAAGACTCCTAACAGTACTTTCTCGAAACTCATCTAAATGTTTTAAAGACACATAATAAGACAGAAAATTCTTGCCAATATCGCGTAAAGTAGCAGCAGCAGCCATTATCGATCTAAATGTCGGAGGTTTAGTATTTTGTGGTACCATGTGACCTGTAGGCGGAGCCTGGCGTCTGGTCAATTATACAATGTACATATAGAAATCTCCAATAGAAATTTCAACATCATACAGTGAAACTCCTGTTAGCTTGAGGTCGCCTTGTGTAAGCACAGGGACTCTCTTGGTCGAGGTCGCTCAGAACCAGACAAAAACTTGAGTGATCACAGGTTTCTCAACATTATAATTATATAAAAAGATTAACTGTGGCAGTGACTCATAAAATAGAAATGAATGTGAATTTCGTAGACACACAATTTATTTAACTCAAGATATCGCAATTTAAAGCAGTTATGGACAGCATATTATTTTCACAAATTTGATAAACCATGGCTGAAGTCTCTATAATACACCTAATATGTCAGTGATTTTGTAGATCAAATGCGCTTAGTTTGAAGAGTTTTTAGGTGCGTGCAATTTGCTTTTTTATACAAATCTGAAGTATCTTATTATGTTATTGTCTCCATCGTCTTTCTTTCCGTTTGTCCGTCCGTCTGTTAGCAATTATGTGTCCGGGCCATAACTTTGTTACTGATAATGGGATTTTTAAATAAATTACCACAAATGATCACCACACTAGGGTGATGTGTCACAAACCATTTCAGGTTCTCAACCTTGAAGGTCAAGGTCACACTGGAGGGCAAAGGTCAAATGGCTTTTTTTGTTTCTGGGCCATAACTTTGTTACTGATAATGGGATTTGCCTGCGGTGCTCTTCTTTTTTTATATTTTCTGGCAATTAAGTTTAGATATTAAAGCTGCTGAACCTTGGATAATGACTTTTTTTTTAATTATTGAAATACATGTCCCCTTGTAATATTTTGATGTTTTACATACATACAGGTTAAAGTTTTTCAGAGTTTAATAACTTCAATACTATCAAAGGTATCCAACTGAAACTTGGCACACACATTCATTGAGGCTTCCCCTACATCATTAGCAAGGTCCATAAACATTGGCCAAAGTAATTTTGGAGTAATGCCCCTTTTATACTTAGAAATAGCCATAATACAAGGTTTAATTTTTGATAAGTTGATAACTCCAATACTATCAAAGATATGCAACTGAAACTTAGTGTACGCATTCATTGGAACTATCCTATCTTACAAGCAAGGTTTCTGTCTTTGAGCCCAAATATTTTTGTGGTTATCCCCTTTTTTACTTAGAAATAGCCGTAATCCAAGGTCAATGGTTTTTTTTCAATGTCCAATACCTTCAATACTATTAAAGTCTTCTTCTTCAGACTTTACCCGGTATGTACTATCTAGCACTGAGAAAAGTCGATATTAAGCCCGGTTAGGCAGCTCTCTTGTTAAATGACTGTTACAAAGGAGTAGAAAATTACTGTACCTATGGTCAATACTAGTAAAACACAGGTCACGACCAGTAAAAAGTAGGACTGTCATCGATAGAAATGATATCGATGTATCAACGATATTTTCTGGTCGATCGATTATCGATTCCCATTTTTAAAAATTGATATTTTACACAGAGAAAATAAAACTATCCAGATAAACACTCAGACCCTCTAAAACAACTTTTCTGCCTGCAAAAATGTGCCCTAAGTAACGGAAGTTGTCAATAAAGGTCATGTCTAAACTTGTACTGTAGCAGTCTTTTCCAACTAGTCGGCACTACCTGTATTGGGAAATACATAAATACAAATAAAACACATTAAAAGCATGCAATTAAACTAAAAATAACATTATCAAGAAGGAATATAGCATGTACATGAACAAATAGGTTGTTACACTAACTTAATAATCGATATATCGATGTATCGTCGATATCTGTCTTCCGGTATATCAGTATCGTCGATATGACAAAGACCCAATCAATGACAGCCCTAGTAAAAAGTACAGAGTAGTCTGTCTGGACCAATGGGTACAGACTTTAATGTTGAGCCCTGCTTACTCTTAAAAGTAGATGTTGTTTTTCAGACCAGGTATGGGCGTCAGTGGTAGTTACTAAGAAACATAATGTAGACGAGGAATTATCCATCTTTTATATGGAATCAACTGTTATGTCAATAGGGAGGTAAGTCAAGCTGCTCATTTTCCTCCTTGTGATTGGTACATATCCAAATTTTGAGCTAGTGTTTTATGTCCCCTTTTTCGGTGTTATTTAAAAGTAGATTTACGCCTGTTTATCCATCTGTCCAGAATAAATTTATTGTTGTCCTTTAAAACAATATGAAACTTCGTTTGTGGGACTTTTTGCATTATGAATTTGTGTTCAGCCGATTATTTTATTTTATATGATGCAATTTTGGTGCAAGCTTTTGGCATAAATGAACAAAACAGGGAAACAGTGTGTTGCACACTGGGCCCAGGTCTGTAGTTAAAAGGTCAAGGTCACCATGGGAATTTGGTTTGCATTGTCAAATTCTGTCCGGCCAGTTACTTTATACTCACATCATGCAATTTTAGAATACATGTAGCTTGGCTTAAATGATCACTAATAAGCAACAAAACATTATTTACCTTTTAACACAAACCTGATTTACTACATCAGTGTGTGGTCTTTAAACCAGGCAAGGCATAGGTTTTATTTTTTAATTTGGTGGTTTCTGTTTAAAAACTTAAAATTTACTTTAGGTTGAGGTATAGCAACAAAACTTGATGGTTTGTAATTTATATTGAGATTGATCTAATTTGCTTGTTAGCTTTTTTATGTCAGGGGTTCTGGGCAGCTTGCAAGCATATCATACTGACACAATGCCTAGTTCTCTCTAAGATTTTGAGAATATCAGTGATAGAAACAAGATATCTCAATATCTGTATAAAAAATGAGTCAAAAAATTAATTATATAATTTTTTAAGTATGCATGATTGTAGAAAATTATGTCTGATTTTATTCCAGTGCCAGGACAAATGACATTATTGTAAGAGGATCTGCTCCACACGAGGTTTTGTTGGAAATAAATAGATTTGGTGAGGTAGGAGAAACTGTGCATTTGTTTAATTGTACTATTTTAATGTTTCCAACGTTTTCTTTTTTCTCTGTACTAGACATTTTGCAGCAAAATTTTAAATTAAGATTTGATTAAGAATTAGATTAAGTCTTTCTATGCAGAATTTAAAGGTACCTAACAAAAAAAATGTAACGGTATGTCTTAAACAGTAAAAACCTGTTGTAACTCTAAAAAATACAAGAACTATAACTTTTCGTTACCTTTATAATGGCAGCAGTATTAAAAAGAACAGTTGAGAAATTATATGAAAACTACCTCCGTGCAAATTGAAAGTAAAAGACCTTGTCTAAATTTGCTGTGATGAGCGTGCCCCTTTCCAGGGATTTTCCCGGCTTTTATCATTGATCTATTTTTTTTGAATCAGTGATCCGTTTTACATGCGAGAACAAGTTCACATGTGGAAAACTATATTATGCATGCGCAAAAAGCCTCATTAGATCTGTTTTAGATATTTAGAAAATTAACGCAAAATTGAAGAAATCCTTTATTTTGAAATTCCTATGTGGACAATAAGGTAATACCTGAATAATATTTTTTAGCTCGACTATTCGAAGAATAGGGGAGCTATACTACTCATGTCGGCGTTAGCATCACACTAATAAAGTTTGCGTACAGCCCCAAATATTTTCGAAGTCCATTGAGATATTGCTTTCATATTTTGCATACTTGTTTACCATCATGACCCCAGTCTGTTAAAAGGAGGAGGCGACTCTATCAAGTATTTTGACTGAATTGTGGCCCCTTTTCGACTAATATGCTTATTGTAATGTTAGAGTTTTACTCATAGCTTATATTGTACTATCAAGCACTGAGAATAGTCGAGCGCACTGTCCACTGACAGCTCTTGTTCATGATAATTGTATAGTAGGGTATCAATTACGTATTTAATTTCATCATAATTTAAAATGTAGCATTTTAAAATTTTTGCTAT
Organism: Mercenaria mercenaria; assembly: GCF_021730395.1. Classification (NCBI taxonomy): domain Eukaryota; kingdom Metazoa; phylum Mollusca; class Bivalvia; order Venerida; family Veneridae; genus Mercenaria; species Mercenaria mercenaria. The sequence goes on along the minus strand of NW_026462104.1, from coordinate 14,652 downwards.
TAAACCTTTCAATTTCTTCGATATGTCCCTTCAAATGCACTATTCTAGCCATTTATGGACAAAGCCAAAGTCGTTTGAATGCAGCTCCATTTAAACGCCTGGTCTGCTTTTAAATGACTTACGTGTAGGTGACCATTATGTCTAAATATTTGCATTAACTATTACAGGCTTTTATAGTCAGAGAGAATGCATTCCCTCATTACTTGAAAGATGGGGAGCTGTTTGTGGTATGCAACAGAACATTCAGATGGAATTACCCTTGCAAAACAGGTATGTAATTATGCCAAATCATATTTATTACCGGGGCCTCCGTGGCCGAGTGGTTAAGGTCGCTGACTTCAAATCACTTGCCCCTCATCGATGTGGGTTCAAGCCTCACTCGGGGCGTTGAATTCTTTATGTGAGGAAGCCATCCAGCTGGCTTATGGAAGGTCGGTGGTTCTACCCAGGTGCCTGCACGTGATGAAATAATGCACGGAGGGGCACCTGGGGTCTTCTTCCACCATTAAAGCTTGAAAGTCGCCATATGACCTATCATGTGTTGGTGCAACGTTAAATCCAACAACATATTTATTACCATGTTAGCCCCATTTATAGTGCTCATGCCCCTATTAACTCCCACCACATTAATTTTTATTTGCACATGAATAAGCACCCGGCACAGATGTTGTAAAACTGAAATTTTGCTCGCATGAATCAAAGATTTGAGTATCAACAATGTATGTTGGCTCAGAATGCCCCCGCATTTGAAAAATGTGGGTATTAGGTATTCTTCCTGTCCAGAATGTAACATAACTGGTCCGATCTTCATCAAACTTGGTCACAATGTTTGTCTTGATGAAATCTAGGTCAAATTTGAAACTGGATCATGTAGGGTCAATACTAGGTCAAATCATGGCTATTTAGACGTAGACGTACACTCTGGTCTACCACTCAGTATGGTAATGAGATTTATTTATAGCATCTTTGGACTAAGCAAAACCTTACAACTAAAAGTCAAAATTATCATCTTATAATAATAGGTAAATGATTCAATGATTCCTTTGAAATTGATTTATTCGTTTTATATTCGTTTCCATTTTGATTTCAGTAAGACCCACCTATGGATAATTAAGACAAGACCCAACTGTTGACTGTATATATTTACAGGCGTGGATGAGACTACTGTTGAAGACAGCCAAGGTCCAGAATCCCTAGAACATGAGTCTGAGTCTCTCAAGTTACAGCAAGCCAGTCTAGATAACAAGTGTGCTGATTGGAAGTCTAGGAGTTTCAGCGCAATACCGCTGCAGTGCAATCCCATTAATGCTAATGTAGAGATGGAGCCAGTCAGCCCGAGCCAAGGATTCAGGCCATCAAGTCTGCAAGGTATAAAAGTAAATGTTTCAGTGATCCCTTGGCACCTGAGTTGGATCATATATTTTATATAGATTTCAGTAAGACCCACCTATGGATAATTAAGACAAGACCCAACTGTTGACTGTATGTATTTACAGGTATTGATGAGGCTACTGTTGAAGACAGCCACAGTCCAGAATCCCTAGAACATGAGTCTGAGTCTCTCAAGTTACAGCAAGCCAGTCTGGATAACAAGTGTGCTGATTGGAAGTCAATGAGTTTCAGTGCAATACCGCTGCAGTGCAAACCCATTAATGCTAATGTAGAGATGTAGCCAGTCAGCCCGAGCCAAGGATTCAGGCCATCAAATCTGCAAGGTATAAAAGTAAATGATTCGGTGATCCCTTGGCACCTGAGTTGGATCGTATAGTTTTAGCTAACCTGAGCCAAAGGCTCATGGTGAGCTTTTGTGACCGCTCAAAGTCCGTCGTGCGTCATGTGTCCGTCAACAGTTTTCTAAAAAAATCTTCTTGAAAACCACTGGGCAGAATTACACCAAACTTCACAACAATGAGCCTTGGGTGGTCCCCTTTCAAAATTTTTCAAAGAAATTAATTCCATGCAGAACTCTGGTTGCCATGGCAACCGAAAGGAAAAACTTGAAAAATGTTTTTGACCAAAACTGCAAGACATAGAGCCTTGATATTTGGCATGTGACATCATCTTATGGTCCTCTATCAAGATTGTTAAAATTATGCCCCTGGATGAAAAAAGGCCCCACCCCGGGGTCACAAGTTTTACATAGACTTATATAGGAAAAAACTTTAAAAATCTTCTTGCCTGAAACTACAAGACCTAAGCCTTTGATATTTTGTATGTAGTATTGCCTTGTGGTCCTCTTTGTAGGTTGTTCAAATTGTGCCCTAGGGGCGAAAAGAGGCCCTGCATTAGTGGTCCCAAGTTTTATATAGACTTACATAGAGAAAAATTAAAAAATCTTCTTGTCTGAAACTGCAAGGCCTAGTCTTTTAATATTTGGTGTGTTGCATTGCCTTGTGGTCCTGTACCAAAATTATTCAAATTATTACTCTGGGGTGAAAAGAGGCCTGGTCCCGGTGGTCCAAAGTTTAACATAGACTTATATAGGGAAAAAAAATCTTTTTATCTGAAAGTTCAAGGCCTAGGCCTTTGATATGTGGTATGTATCATTGCCTATTGGACCTGTAACAGGATTGTTCAAATTATATCCCTGGGGTGAAAAGAGGCCCCGCCCTGGTGGTCACTTGTTATGTGAGTTATATAGGAAAAAATCATCAGATCATATTTCCTAGACTGTTTAGTTATATTTACCTGATCTACCCAAGTGATTACATGTCACCTTACTGTGACCTTGACCTACTGACCTACTTTCTTGATTTTTTTGGGATACAGCCTTGAAATTTGGATGATATGTACAGTTTTGCATACCGATCTTAAAACCGACTTTCAGTTACCATGAATGTGACCTACTTTCTAATATTTTAGCATCATTTTGCCATTTGAAACATGTGGCTCATATTACTCAGGTGAGCGATTTAGGGTCATCATGACCCTCTTGTTTATATAGATTTCAGTAAGACCCTACTATGGATAATTAAGACAAGACCCAACTGTTGACTGTATATATTTACAGGCATTGATGAGGTTACTGTTGAAGACAGCCACAGTCCAGAATCCCTAGAACACGAGTCTGAGTCTCTCAAGTTACAGCAAGCCAGTCTGGATTACCACTCTGATTTGAAGTCTAGGAGTTTCAGCGCAATACCGCTGCAGTCCAAGCCCATTGATGCTAATGTGGAGTTGGGGCCAGTCAGTCCGAGCCATGTATTCAGACCATCGACTCATCAAGGTATAAAAGTAAATGATTTAGTGATTTCTTTGGCACCTGAGTTAGATTATATATTTTATATAGATTTCAGTAAGACCCACCTATGAATGATTAAGACAAGACCCAACTGTTGACTGTATATATTTACAGGTGTGGATGAGACTACTGTTGAAGACAGCCACAGTCCAGAATCCCTAGAACATGCATCTGAGTCTCTCAAGTTACAGCAAGCCAGTCTGGATAACAAGTGTGCTGATTTGAAGTCAATGAGTTTCAGCGCAATACCGCTGCAGTCCAAGCCCATTGATGCTGATGTAGAGACGGAGCCAGTCAGCCTGAGCCATGGATTCAGGCCATCAAATCCGCAACGTATAAAAGTAAATGTTTCAGTGATCCCTTGGTACCTGAGTTTGATCATATGTGTCGTGGAATGTTATTTTGGGGCTTATGGACGTTGACGTCGTTAATCGAGAAAATGCGAGATTTGTTTACGTCTTTTTTTTGGTAAGCAATTCGACCTGTAAGCTTAGAAAAAAATACTTGTAAACTTTCAAAAGATAATTTGTCAATACTTTGAAATAATGTGAGACTTACAAAAATCTTCAACGACTCTCAATTTGTGGTTTGTAACTGGTGACAATTGAAATTTCACAAAATGTTGCTTATTCTGAGCGACCTATTACATCAAGTAAAAACGGTGTATTTTCGGTACATTGCACCAAGTATGTTCTGGAAATTCGTCTATTTATGTTAGTTTAGACGATTCACTGACGGTTTATAATGTTGATGTTGGATTTGTACGTAACATTTCTGAGTTGTGTAAGTATGAATTTCTTTCTAATATTATGAGAAAATACGCATTTTTGTCAAAATGATTGAACCCGGAAGTGATGAGACTTTGAAACTGAGGAAGGATTCACAGACACTTGGGGGTCAGAACCTGTCACCCCTCCCAGTCCTCCCCTGCCAACCTTCAGCCAATAAATTTTGCCTTTTAAATCAAACTGGGAGGGGGGTGGGGGACATGTTCTGACCCCAAGTGTCTGTGGAAGGATTTAGTAAAGATTTGTTGATAGCAACCAGGTTATGGGCACCTTAAAGACTATAAATTTGTACCATTAACATTTTAAAATGAGCCAGTTTTAACTGTAACAATCAAGTACTAGCTTACATTTACCTAAGTGGTGTAGCTAAGATTACAAACTTGTGCACCAATCTGTGCTGCCAATCGGTGTTTTAAGTGTAAGAGGATCATAAATTTCTTTCATCCATACTAATGATGTTGCCATATATTTGGAGAAACAGGAATTTATTCAGAAAAAAATGCAAAGTCATTTACATTAAATATATGTATTGCAAGCATGTAAGAAGCATTTTTAGTATGTCTTCTAAAAAGGAGTAAAATGATAATGTGCTAAGGCAATATATCTGTTTCCAGCATTCATGGATACTGTGCAAAAGTAAATTGAGTAGTACATAGTGCAGACTTATGATAAGCCTGCTCAGATGTGCAGGGTGATTATGGTTAAATAGTTCACCTGAGCAATACTAAATGGCTTCAGAAAGGTCTTGCTATTATTCTGATGTTATCAAATCCAAAGAACATACGTATTTCAAGCTGAAAAAGTTGGATGAATGCATGTAGGTCACTAATACTTAATAAGTTCTGAGAAGTTATATCTCTGTATTTAGTATCAAGCTATTTGAGGAGAAAACCAACATTGTGCCTTTGTGACTGGTAGGAAATTACATGATTATATCTGACTGTCATCTAAAGACAAATATCATATGAGCTGCATCATGAGAAAACCAACACTTGCATTAACAACCAGTATTGATGCAGATACATCTCAATCCATACTGGTCACAAAATCATAATGATGGTTTTCTCATGACCCTGCTCATTTTACTTGAAAATGCTGACAAAAGTTTTGTTAGCTGAATATTACCATGACATTTTAAATTTCAGGTCTACATGAGATTGTTGCAATGAGTATGTTGGTGGCAGGGCACAGGAAATTCAACCCAGATTAGCATTTTGGTGTATGGAAAGTGAAGTGGAGAGATTCTGATGCATAAAGCTGACACTGTGAGACAGTCATCAAAAGGGGGTCACAATGTTCCACAAATAGTTGATAATCCTGAAACACCTGCTGTTTTTTTTGAAGGTGGAAGCAATTTCTTGAACAGTATTTGAAACCTGTTAAACAGTTGTCTAATTACCAACATTTCTTTGACAGTTCAGTTGAACCGGGTGTTGTATGTTGCAAAGAATATTTTGATTCTGAAGAAGTTAAAGTAACTGTACTGAAGCAAGTGCTAGATAAAAATGCTATGCCTGTAGTAAAAGCTTTTCCAGGTCTGAATGTGACCCGTCAGTGGTATTTGCATGAACAAATTGGTCAGTTCTTTAAATCTGATTTTGCAAAAGATGCTGTTTGCCCGAAACCGTTTGTTTTAAAAGTAGACACCAAACTTGATGTAGATTGTGATGCAAAAGTCGATGGTAAGGGAAGGAGTGATTTGTTGACATGAGACTTCATTTTGCAAGAGAGAAAAATTCCTTTGGCTGTGATATTCATTTAATATCCAATGCCTCAAAAGTCAATAACTGTATGGTATCTAAATGGCTGAACAATATACAAATTATTATGCAGAATAAATCACAAGATACATATTTGTTGTTAGACAATAGTATTTTAGTTGTTTGTGTGAATGGGCAATATTAATCAAAGTTCTTAGTTGTGCTGTACTTGAAGTCTTTTTATCTTAGAAACTTTACTCTACTTTAAACAGAAATTTTCAAGATTATTTTTTGTAGACATTGTTTCAAATTTGAATTTTCAATTCATCTGTTAATTTTTAATTTACAGTGTTAATCTTGAAAATTAAAAAGAAATGCAGAAATACTCTAACTATTTTCTAGGTAATGTAATCATGTATGCAAACAGTTATTTGCTTGAATCATGTTTGTGAATCTCAAAACTACAATTTCAAGTGAATATTATTATATATTGATTGGAGGCTGAAGAACAGTGCCCAGTTAGTTTCTATTCAATAGCAAAATAAATCTATAAAAATTCAGACATTAGTATGACTTCTAATATGGGTATCCAAAACCCTAATGTCATACAAAAGGCTGCTTTGCATATTGTCTTAAAATTTTTGAGATTGCTTCTTAAAACACTGTTTTGATTTTCTATCCATATTATTCAGTTTTTGTTTCAAGTTTGTTTATTTTGCAAATGTTTGTTTATTTTGCAAATGTCAGCATAGAATGATATATACTAATAATGCTATGGAAGTAGTGAAAAATTTATAGTTGCCAGGCAACAGAACATAGGTTGTAATTTTTTTGTGGATATTGTTTTGCTTTAATTCTTGCTAGATTCTGAACACTCAGTTATATGAAAATACTATGTTGTTGAGGGTTTTTAAAAAGATGATTAAAACATTATAACTGTGATTTGAAGTCACTGTGAAATTCCGTTTGCAAATGCAGTTTTATGGAATGATTTTTTAGCTTGACTATCCGAAGAATAAGTAAAGCTATCCTACTCGCCACGGTGTCGGCGTCACACCTTGGTTAAGTTTCTCGTACCAGTCCACTTTTTGACAAAGTTTTTTGAGATAAAGCTTTGAAACTTTCAACACTTCTTTACCATCACCATGGCCAGTTATAGACAAGAGCACATAACTCCATCAAGGATTTTGGCTGAATTATGGCCCCTATTGACTTAGAAATCATGGTTAAGTTTTTCGTACCAGTTCATATTTTGACAAAGTCTTTCAAGATAAAGCTTTGAAACTTTCAACACTTGTTTACCATCATCATGTCCAGTTATAGTCAAGAGTACATAACTCCATCAAGGATTTTGGCTGAATTATGGCCCCTTTCTACTTAGAAATCTTGGTTAAGTTTTTCCTACCAGTTCATATTTTGACAAAGTCTTTTGAGATAAAGCTTTGAAACTTTCTACACTTGTTAACCATCACCATGTCCAGTTATAGGCAAGAGCACATAACTCCATCAAGGATTTTGGCTGAATTTTGGCCCTTTTGACTTAGAAATCTTGGTTAAGTTTTTCATACCAGTTCATATTTTGACAAAGTCTTTTGAGATAAAGCTTTGAAACTTTCAACACCTGTTTACCATTACCATGTCCAGTTATAGGCAAATGTACATAACTCCATCAAGGATTTTGGCTGAATTATGGCCCCTTTCTACCTAGAAATCTTGGTTTAGTTTTTTGTACCAGTTCATATTTTGTGTAAAGTGTTTGACACTTTTATCTCTTGTTCAGTATAATAGTCTCTATCTGTAGGAAAGAGTACATAACTCTGTCATCTATTTTGGCTGAATTATTTTTGAACTTAGAAATTTGTTCTGTTTTCATACAAGTCCACGTTTTGTCAAAACTATTTGACATACAGCATTTAAACTTTGAACACTTGCTTATCATCATGATTTCCATCTGTAGACAAGAGTAACTCTGACAACTATTTTAGCTGAATTATGGCCCATTTTGGACTTTGAAATTGGTTCATACATTGCTATTTAGTGCAAGACTTATAGAAATCCTCAAATACAGGAACATTGTTTGTCTAATCTGTTTTTTTCTTTTGTCAGAATATCTGTGTTAATATTTTGACCCCATTCTTCAATCAGTTCTTAGAATAGTCGAGTGTGCTGTCATCAGACAGCTCTTGTTTGTTTAAGAAGTTATTTTGTCTTTAAAATACCTTCTTGTTTTAGATAGAAATCTTCAAGTCTGTTTTCTGAAACATTGTTTAGATTTTGGATGAAGATTATTTCATATTACAAGACATTTTTATCAGCATTCAAGGGTAGACAGTTATATAACAACAAGAAAAGATGAAATATTCTCTGGTTGCTAGGCAACAGGAAGAATCATTAAAGTTATAGAATTTTTTTAACGATAGTTCTTTGGTTGATAGTTCTTTCTTTCAATGCGTTTTTTACAACCAAATTTTTAACAGCAAACCTTCATTTTAACATGTAGATGTATTTTAAATTAATGTCAATATGCTAGCAGTATTCTGTAGAGAATTGAAATTGTAAGTAAAATTTTGACCTTCCTGTCAGATGTCTGTATATCTTCAAAAGTTTTCAATAGATTGACCTGAATTTTTCAAGACTGTCTGTTTATAAATTTTGTTTACTTTTTCGTTTGATCTTTAAATGAATGCAAATGTTTAAGTCAAATTATAAGTCTAAAAACCTAAAAAAAAACCATGGATAATGTGAAAAATTCCATTGTTGCTAAGCGACAGAAATATTGAGGTCGCTGTTTTGTAACTATATTGTGCTTTATTATCATAGCTTTATTTCATACAGCCATATTTGCAAAGAAAGCACCTTGTTAAGGGCTTGTAAAACACTGAAGGTTAATCTTACTAGGTGCAGTAAATTTTGTAAAAAGAGCCTGTTTGCAGATGGAATATTTTGCACATTGTCTATGTCTTAAAATATTTTTCTTCAAAACCACTTTATGTATTGCCCAGAAAATTTCATGACTGTTTAGATAGAGAATGTTATTACTCATCTTGATATTAATTTCATTTGTGACATAATTTGCACTTAAATTATTGTCATGTATAGCTTAAAAAGTAAGAGAAATGAAATATTTTCTAGTTTCTAGGCAACAGAAATGAAAGTATATGTCTACTGCACTCCGCTTTTTGTCTCAAAATGTTGTTTTGACATTAAATAAAGAAATTGAACAGAGTAATTTGCTTCTGTATTTTATTTTCTATTTACAAAACTGTATTTAATATACTTACCTGAAGGCAAGAAAAATGCCTCCAAATCCGTGCAGATTGGAACATATCTAAAACTGGTCGTCAACATAAAATTCAATGTAACTTTACCATTTTTAGCTCACCTGAGCCAAAGGCTCATGGTGAGCTTTTGTGACTGCTCAATGTCCGTCGTCAGTCGTGCGTCGTCCGTCCGTCAACATTTTCTAAAAAAATCTTGAAAACCACTAGGCAGAATTACACCAAACTTCACAGGAATGATCCTTGGGTGGCCCCTTTCAAAATTGTTCAAAGAATTGAATTCCATGCAGAACTCTAGTTGCCATGGCCAAATTAAAGGAAAATTTTTAAAAATTTTCTTCTGAAAAACCAGAAGCCCTAGAGCTTAGATATTTGGTGTGAAGCATTGCCTAATGGACCGCTACCAAATTTGTTCAAATCATGACCCCGGGGTCAAAATTGACCCCGCCCCAGGGGTCACTTGATTTTACATAGGAAAATCTTAAAAAATTCTTCTTCTCAAAAAGCAGAAGCCCTAGAGCTTAGATATTTGACATGTAGCATTGCCTAGTGGACCTCTAATAAAGTTGTTCAAAGCATGACCCCAGGGTCAAAATTGACCCCGCCCCACTTGATTTTACATAGGAAAATCTTCAAAAATTTTCTGAAAATAAACCAGAAGGCTTAGACATTTCATATGTAGCATTGCCTAGTGGACCTGAACAAAATTTGTTCAAATCATGACCCCGGGGTCAAAATTGACCCCGCCCCAGGGGTCACTTGATTTTACATAGGAAAATCTTCAAACATTTTCTAAAAATAAACCAGAAGGCCCAGAGCTTAGATATTTCACATGTAGCATTGTCTAATGGACCTCTACAAAATTTATTCAAATCATGACCCCCGGATCAAAATTGACCGTGCCCCAGGGGTCACTTGATTTTACATAGGAAAATCTTCAAAAAAATTCTAGTATTAATTACCGTGCAGAGTTGAGCGATGCGGTTCTTTTTGGGTATGGGCAAGTACACACCAAAGAGTGCTCTCTGTGATGAGCTTTCATGGAAACCCCCACATGTGAAACAATGGAGATCTGTGGCACAGCAATTTTATAGAATAAAGACTATGGATAATAATAGAATCAGTTATAGAATCTTTGCTCTATGCTGTAATAAGAGTAATAGAAATTGTAAAAATTGGCAATTTCAAGTAAGGTTACATTTGTCTGATACTGGTTTGCTAGATTATACTATGAAAATTGTGATAGGAACTCGTCTAGATATTTTTATGACTTAGTTGAAAATGCATCTATGGATAAATATACTGAAATTTGGAAAGAAAGTTCAGAAAATAAAGTTGGTCCATCTGGTAGAGTTAAGAATAAATTGAGGACCTATCGCCTGTTCAAACATGACTATGTAACTGAGAACTATGTGAAGTCCTTAATACCTTTGAAACATAAATCAGCATTAGCAAAATTCAGATGTGGCATTGCCCCTATTAGACTTGAGACTGGTAGATATGAAAACTTACCAGAGGAGCAAAGGTTATGTCCAATATGTAGGCAGGGAGTTGAGAATGAAATGCATGTATTGTTACACTGTAATGCTTATATTGATCAAAGAAATACAATGTTTACAAAAGCAACTGATATTGATAATGGTTTTTATAATTTTTGAGACCGGGAAAAACTTGTGTTTGTTCTCTCCAGCAGTAATGATAATATGCTTAATGTCACTGCCAAAACCTGTTTTAATATTCTTAAAACTAGGAATAATCTGTTGTATAAGGAATAACTAGAATTATAATTCTTAATTGCAATATATATATATTCCCATATGCACAACTACACTTTGTATCAATGATACTGACAAGGTAATGAAATATTGGTGCAAGAGTTATGGCCCTTGTGTCATAAAATGTGAGTGAAGATGCTGAATATATAGCTATTATAAGCTTATATCAAATCCATTTAATAATAACTAAAATAGTAATAACTGAAATAGAGTAAAAGTGCATCGGAATTTTAACTGAAATTTTCAGTTAAAGGAGATCATAATTCATGCAATATTTGTAACAGATTTATGGACCTTGAGTCATATGTGGTTGATAAAATGGAACAAATATTTTAAGCGTGAATCAAATCCATTTAGTAATAACTGAGGTAGAGTGAAAGTGCATCCAAACTTTAACCTGAAATTCTAAGTAAATGTTTGTCATGTGATGTGAGTGATGATGTTGAAAAACAATTATAAGTTTGAATCAAATCCATTTAGTTATAACTAAGAGTGAAAATGTACCCAAACTTTTAACTGGAAATTCTAAGTAAAATTGGGCCATAATTCATGAAATATTGGTAAGAATATAACAGAGAAAAAGTGAAAGTGCATCAAAACTTTCTAACAGAGTGCGGAAGCAAAAGCAACCCGACGCCAGGTGAAGTAGGACAGCTCTCGGTACTTCGTATAGTCAAGCTAAATATCATTCAAAAGGAACATACTTTGCACATGCACCACTTGACTTGGTACCTATAATAATAACACAAAGTTTGATAAAAGTCTGGTATATAAGGACCAAGAAATAGCACAAACAAATTGTTTCCATATACAGTAAAACCTGTCTTAAGCAACCAAACAAGGGAGTGGGAAAAAGAGGCTGTTTATTGTTTACAGTAGGTGCCTAATGCAGGTAATTATAGAATGAATGACCATTTAAGGAAATAAGACACTGGCTGCTTAAGACAGGTTGGCTGCTTATTAGAGGTGACCACTAAAGCAGGTTTTACCATTATTATAATGGACAAATTTATAAAGGGCCATATCTATTAAACAAGAGGGTCATGATGACTCTGAATCACTCACCTGAGTAATATGAGCCACATGTTTTAAATGGCAAACTGCTGCTAAAATATTAGAAAGTAGGTCACTGAAAGTCAGTTTTAAGATAGGTGTGCCAAACTGTACATGTCATCCAAATTTCAAGGCTGTATCTTAAAAAACAAGAAAGTAGGTCAGTAGGTTAAGGTCACAGTCAAGTGACCCCTATTTGCTTGCGGTCATAAGGTAATTATAATCAAAGAGTCTAGGAAATATGATGTGATAATTTTTTAAGTATTTATTCCTATATAACTCATAAAACAAGTGACCCCAGGGCGTGGTCTCTTTTCACCCAAGGGGCATAATTTGAACAATATTGTTAGAGATCCACTAGGCAATGTTACATAACCAAATATCAAAAGCCTAAGCCTTGCAGTTTCAGCCAAAAAGATTTTTAAAGTTTTTTCCTATATAAGTCTATGTTAAATTTGGGACCGCCAGGGCAATGCCTCTTTTCACCCCAGACGCATAGCTTGAACAATTTTGGTAGAAGACCACAAGGCAATGCAACATACCAAATATCAAAAGCCTAAGCCTTACAGTTTCAGCCAAGAAGATTTTTAAAGTTTTTTCCTATACAAGTCTATGTAAAACTTGAGACCCTCATGGGCAGGGCCTCTTTTCACCCCAGGGTTATAATTTGAACAATCTTCAAAGAGAACCATGCCATATTATCAAGGCTCTACACCTTGTGGTTTTGGACAAGAAGATTTTTAAAGTTTTTCCGTTTGGTTGCCATGGCAACCAGAGTTCTGCATTGAATTCAATTCTTTGAACAATTTTGAAAGGGGGCCACCAAAGGATCATTCCTGTGAAGTTTGGTGTAATTCTGCCCAGTGGTTTTCAAAAAGATGTTTTTAGAAAATGTTGACTGACGGACGACTGGCGACGCACATCAAGCGGTCACAAAAGCTCACCATGAGCCTTTGGCTCAGGTGAGCTAAAAATATAACCTGCCCTGCATATGTACAACTATGCTTGGTACTGCTAATAATGACAAGATTTTATCCATCTATACTAATTATTTCATACTGACTTTCAGTTCATGTAAGCTTTAAAGATTCAGGAGCAGTAACTATTGTCTGACTGAGCAGATATTCCTTTAACAGCATGCAGCTATGAAAAATTACAAACACATTAAATACCAACTCGAGTCTGACTACCCATCTGTTGATTTTAACTTTGTAAAGACAATGCAAAAGGTAGTGCTAGAACCCTCAAACTTCATCTTTCTCTTTTTCCAAACATTTTAAGAGGACTTTTATAACAAAAAACAAAGTATAATACTAACAAACAGAATTTTATTTCCTTTTCTTTCATGATAACATATTGTTTAGAGATATGTAACACTTGGTTTCATAGAACATTACTTACATTTTCTTATGTGTGATGTAGCACTTAACATGCTTAAACAAGACAGTATTTAATCTTTTTATTCACTTAAAAAAGTATATTTAAAGTAAACACAAAATGTCACTCAGGGTATTATCATACAGGGAGGTATATTATAGGACAAGTCAATAAAACATCATTACTGGTAACTACGTTATACAAATTCTATAACAAAAGCAGCAAAAAGATAATGTTTTAACAGTGGCATAAAAAGAACTGACAATATAAATTTCTATGTCCAGTTATACACAGTAACGACCTAAAGTAATATTCTATACAACTGAAACCAAGTACATTGATGTACATGTGAAGTTTGTTGTCATTCTTCTCATATTTACATTTTGTTTTGAAATCCTGTAAAAGAATAACGATGTGTACACAATGTAAATCCTGTCCATTTACGTAATTTCAGAGACTGGCTCAATGTGTGGTATAAATGGAAAGGATTTCTAAAAGAGAAGTGGTTTCTCTATGTCTGGTAACAAATAAGCATAACAGACATTAAAATTTCTGACAAATTCACTTGTATAGTCTGACAAAAGACAAAAACAATCTTATTGGTGTGTGGGGAAAATATTTTTTATACAAATCTGGTCAGTGGATACTAGTACTACTATATTTGAAAGAACATTCCTTTCAATTTTTAGGTACACATATATTAAGTCAACCACATCCCACCTTAATAAAGTTAGGGCTATTTATTCAATCATTAACAGAAAAAGATGAGTTGGTGCACATGCACCAAATGTTTCAAACACAAAGTCAAACAGCTGTAGTAGGACAGCAACACTCAACACCCTTGTCACTAAAGGAGTGAATATGAAAGTCAACTAAGCGAGCCAGATGTCTGACACAAAACACGCCTGTTCAAAATATTAAGTATCATAAAGGTAATAATGTTGATGATGTATACCTTGTTAACCTTCCCCCCACCCGCCACCTCAACGAAAAGAAAAAAAAAAGAATCAATGCTATTTTTTCAAAATTCGAGGCTCTAAGAGAGCTTTGGGCAATTTGGGTGGTTATCGAACTAGGTCGAGATATTATGCCCACAAACACTGTCATCAAGTTTGGTGAAGATCAGATGATAGCTGTTTGACTTCGATAACGGACATGCTTTGGATGATGACCAGCCACCCCGGGTGTTCACATAATATGCGCAGCTCTTTCCGAGGCTGGTGTTTAGAAGGGCAAAATTTGTATAAAAGCAAATAAGAGTTACGGAACAACTGCATTGCATTGCATGTCATATCATCACTACAGAAAAATGTGTGAACTTTCTGTCTATTCCCATAAGCCCATGCTGAGCTAACAGCTTGTATACAAAAATTTGACCCAACATTGTGAAGTACAAAAAAGGCATTATTTTGTAAAAAAAACAAAACATAGTTATGGATC